>NC_081411.1:227616581-227721581 GCF_030272615.1 Cryptomeria japonica | reverse complement strand
TGAATTCTTAGAAATATTAAATGACAAAAATAAAATTATATATATATATATACAGTGCAATGATTATTTGAGAAAATTAACCTGGCAGGCAAAGTGAAAATAAAAATAGTAACCACCATGATAGACAAAAGCCCTAACACATGTCATACATAACTACAAATCGGGTTAGTTTACTGGTTTGTTTACAAATTATTCAATGAAAGAAAAAAATAAATTCTTAGAAATACTAAATGAGAAACCCAAAAATACACGTCCCTACAGATGATTGTAGCAACTAGGCCATATAATCTATTTGTTTTTTCCCATAAAATTTGACTGTACATGTCTTTTGTCTTGTTGGAACAGAGGTAATGTTGTAAAACCACTACAAAGAACAAGTTATTTCATATTTCTATTTTAGGCTTTCTCATAATTTATATATAAGGACCAAAAATATATAACAATTTACAAGTTGGTCACATTTTTATAATCAGTACAAAATTTATTTCATTTTTTCTTAAAAAGACAATTCTCATTAGAAAAAGACTCTACAAAACCTACCTAAAATTTAACGAAACCATTTTGTTTGGAACCCAAATTACCTAAAGCACGAGAGAAATGATAATAACAATGAAGAGGGCACAATTACCTGAAGCACGTGAGTAATGAAATTAGTAACCAGGTTTGTCACCATCCTTCCACATAGGCCACACCTACAACACATCCACATGCACATAATCAGAAGCAAAAATATAAACTAAACCTAAACAAAATAATATTGACTCATAAAGCTAATCATATCCTTCATTGATGGTTTGTAATTTCAGTCCTCCTAAGAACTATAAAACTACCTCCACCCCACAATTCAATCATTTCTAATAAGATATGCATCAAAGAAAACCTGCATGCAAGAATGCAAACTGTTAAACCTGAAATGAAATCACTTGCTTCCAATGCACATAAACACCATAGCTCAGTATTTTTTGTTCTATTGAAAAATGAAATGCCAAACACAAATTAAAATACCATCAACACATTGCACAACACACCTAACCTATCCATTCCATTCAAAACAGTTACAGTGAGTGCTCCCATGCCACAATAAACTTGGTACTAATAAATGTCATGCAACCTCAATGGCTTCCAAGCCACATTGTACCTGAAGATAGAATTTTTAAAAACCTCTCCAATAAATTTGGACATGACATCGACAGGGTTTTGGTTGCCAAAAGGTGGATTTTTCTATCTAACTAACACTTTTATGGGCTTAAAAGCCCACACTAAATCCTATTGGCTAAAAATATGTTTAAAAAATTTAGTTTGGGAATGTGTTCGATGTCCTTTATGAAACAAGTCAACATAAAGATAGAAGATATACAAACAAGAGGTGCAATGCATCAAAGATAGGAAGTGATATATAAGGAGATATATAGTGATAGAGAGAGGTGGAGAGACAATAAGATACATATAAAGGGTTAAATTGAAGAAGAAATATGGAGAGATAGAGATGGAGAGGAAAATAGAACAAATAAAATATTATTATAAAATTGAACATAAATATAAATAAATTTTAAAATTTAAAATTGTATTACAAATAAAATATTTTAAAAAAAATAAACATTATTAAAATTGTTTAAACTAAAAGTTCAAATTTTAAATTTAAAAATAAAAGTAAAACCAAACTTGAAACTAATTCTCATATTTTAATGTTTTTTACTTAAATAAAAATTTAAATTTAAATATTTTGTTGTGTAAATAAATATCAAATTTAATATAAATAAAGAGATCTATTTTCTAGATAGCTTTTATATAGATACATTTAAGAAATCAATGGCAATGCAATAGAAAACAACTTTAAAAAAAAATCTATATAAAAATAATTTAATGTAAAATTTACATAATAGAAATATTATTTTTTTATTTTGTTGCCAAGGGTACCCTTACGACATTGAGTTTGGAGAGATGAACTCAAGACCAATGGAAAGAAAATGCATTTCCGAAGCCAACTCTCCTACTTGTTATCAACTAAAATATAAATTTTATTATATTTAATATATAAAAATTAATTAAATGAAAGAAATATAATTGAGAATAAATGATTAAATTAACTAATCAAATATTAAAATACAATTAAATTATGAATTTTAATGAAGTTCTTTTCTAAAGATGTGAAAAATTAACAATTGGAGGAGAATACATCTGTCATTAAAAAATGGACATTGGTACAGAAAATAAAAATAAGTATTAACAAAAGAATTTAGTGGTCAAAATTAATTATCAAATAACATTATTGTCTAACATGAAATCCTAAATAAAATAATGGATAATTTATGCAACACAAGTCAATTTTAGAATAGTAAATTAAGGTTTTTGTGAATTTAAAAACTAAATTTATGTAAATCAATTACAAATATTATTTTTTTGTGCAAGCATTAATGTTAAAGTACATAATTAAATCTGAAAATGAAAATCAGATGTAATGCAAGAATGAGAGTTAGGTTCACCAAATTGTTTTGGTGTAAATATTAGTGTCACATGTTATGCTTTGTAAACTAGGAAACTACTTGATTTTCACATGTCAAAATATTAAAAGGAGGATAAAAATAAAATATCCAACCTCAATTCTTTTAGGAAGGGGATTGAATGTGTATTTAAGTCTTATTGCCTTTTTGTTTGTGTCGAAAATGCAATTGAAATTTGTATAATTTAATTTAGGGAAAATATTTGAGAATTTGAAGAAAATTGATGAAAAGAGGCTACTATAGATATCTAACAAAGCCATAGTCAAGGATCTGAGAAAAAGAAGAGAATAAAATCCATTCCTAGAAGTTCAGGCCGATTTTTTGAGATACAATAGTATATATATACCTTGGTCCTTTGACTTGCGCCCCATTGAAAGATGAACCTGTTTGTCATTGTCAACTCTGTCAAAATCCCTGAGAATGGTTCCTAAGTCAATTCCCTACAAACAAAAAAAGAGGAAAAAGGTTGTGGATCATGACTTGCCTTAGGTTAAATCCTAGTTTTGGAATTAACCTTGGAATTTAAATGGTAAATGTAATGGAAAATCAAAAGATACTCTTCTTTTGAGGTAAATGCTGGATTTAAGAAATGCTTGTAATTGAAATGTGTACATCTTGATGAAGCTTTCTTTAATCCTCATGCAAGGTCTTCAAGTTGTCTTGTAGAATGTCTTCAAAGAAAGTTGATCATGGATTCTATCTCTAATGCTTGAAGTTGATTTTACTTCTTCTCCAATGCTTGATTGATTGCTGACTCAAGTTAAATCTGCTAGAGTGTAATTAATTAAGATCATAAGTTTTCTTAGGAGATCTCTTAGGTTAGGTAGTCAAATGAGAGTGGTAGACTTCCTTTTATACTTTCGTGCCCAAATATTATTTGAATTTTTTGAGTATGCTAACATGGGGTCAAATTTCTCACTCAACTAAGGTGACCATTATGAGGACCAAATTTAGGTATTGAGTGAGAGGACTAGGGCACTGGAGACCTTGGTCTTGAGCTAGGGCTAGGGCACCGAATGCCCTGGTCTTGATAATAAGGACTCAAATTTTAGGAGAAGCCATGAAAGGTGGTGAATTTGTAAGTTTGTGGGTGGTGTTAGTAGAATTAACATAGTCGTTAGGCATCAAGATACAAAGCACCAAGGTGAGCTCTAGGAGAGGATGAAATTGCATGCAGATACAATTTACAATGCTATATGTAGATGTAACCTTAAAACTAATAGCTTTTACTCTTAACTTTTTGATCCCCATATTGAATGAACTAGTCATGATCTCTTGTCATCTTAAACCTAAAACTACAAAAAAAACAAAAAAACCCCCACTATTGCAAAAACATCAATCACATTTAAAAAATATGTCTATCATTAATCAATCACGTATCTCTAATACTAAATGCAGAAATGATGTATAATTTTATGATGATAGTATCCTTAAATCTTTAAAAATCCAAAAACATAAACAATAATAATTCATAGATACAAAATAATAATAATCACAAAATATATATAACCATAACATAATATATATGTGGAGATGCAATTTTGTCACTTCTGATAGTCAATTTTGCAACCTTAGGATTGATAATAGTTGTGATTTCGATTCTCTTTATGTGAGTCCTCGAAGGCTTGATAGAATGACATGAAAAATTATAACAAAATCCATCATGAAAATGTACTTGAAGAAAAAATATTATAGTTTGATGGTCCTTATACTAAAACTTTCACTAGATGAAGGAATTAGGACTTGTGAACTGAAATGATAACTTGTGAAATTATTAGATTGTGAATAATATATGATTACAATGTATACAGTTCTCACAGTATTTTCATATTGAAGCTTACTTGCAATAGTCATATGAAAATATCAAGTTCAAATAATAAATGGTTGGACTAAAGACTTACAACTATTTAAATTTAGGGCTCTTTTGGAGGTACTATGATGTTGGACAACACAATTCACCAAGACTATCATTAAGTGCCCTATTTCACTGCAAAAAGAATAAAATAAATATGGTTATTGAGTAGAATGTCCTACGAAATAGAATTTGGTCACCTCATTATCGTATCAAAATAATTTGGATGAGATATGGCCAAAAATAGACTTACAATGACCCAAAAGGAGGTACACTAAAGAAAGGCCCCAAAAAGCATGTGCAATTGTAAAAGGGTTACCACTATGCCAATACACAACCAAAACTCATCAATAGTCATTTAAAAAAATATAATAAAAGCATTAGTAGTCTATTCATCCTCACAAGATTTATTTATAGAGAAATCATCAATATTTCTCTTCCCACTCTTACATATTATAATATGCCCTTATTTACCATAGTTTGAATACGTAAACCTACTATTTATAGGTGTCTAGACCTTCTCTCAAACATAGAGTGGCCCTTAGACACGTCCTGGTTACTCTTTTTATATTTCTATCTTTTTTAACATATTCACTTTTGTAAGGAAATGCATCCTTGTATCTCTTCAAAACATTTCTTCTTATTTTCTCTCAAAGTGGTGTCACAATAGGGCCATTCAACTTAGAATCATCTATAAGAGCACCCCTATTTGCAAGGATTAGGTTGTATAAATACTAAAATTGAACCCAATAATATAATACACTGTTCCTCCATATCTATCTATAAAATAATCAATTGTAACTAACTTATAATTAAATTTTAAAAAATCAAGTATTTTGCTACCAAAGTCCTATCATTACATTTAAAATAATATTTTTTCTTAGAAAAAAATTACGATAAAGAATCTTGGTTTGTTATATGTCTTTTATTTCATTACTTAACTAAAAAAACATCCACCATAATCGTTATATAAATAGAATCAAATCGATAAAAAAAAATACCATCACATGTCTATTTATATACTTTTACTCATTGCTCATTCAACATGGTGATTTGTTTCTTCTTCTTTTAGAAAAAACTATTGGTCTTTTTTATACTAAGGATCAAACAAGTTTTGAGGGGACCTGAAACCCCTTACAACAAGTTTTGAATGGACCTAAAACCCTCAAATTTTGCATGGATCCAGAATCCAAAGAAGAATGATGCAACAAGGTTCAACATAGACTACCAATAGCCCAACCTGAGCCTAATAGGAAATAATGATCATTGAAGAACTAGCTGATAAAAGGAGGCCAAAGTCCTCCTCTAGAAAACTCATACAATACTAAAACATGTCAATAAATGAAAATACAAGGGTTTTATCAAGGTTCACTTAACTTGAACATTAGGTTTTAGCACGGATCCTAAAACCATATCAACCAGAGTATTGAAGAGAATCTTAAAGGAACAATTTGGAACTAGAGGGTTTTGAAAGGCTCCGCAAACCTTCATATTTGGTTTGACTTGGCTTGCAAAACCAACAAGTTGAAACCAACAAAGACAATCCAACTGAAAGTCAACTCCCTACCAGCATAACTCCTTACCACCTCAATATGAAAGAGAACCACCTCAATAGGAACTAAAGGGAAATGGATCACCACCTGAAACAACCAAACACCAATCAACCCCACCAAGCATAACCTCCCATCATCTCTAGAAAAAAAACCATCTCCACCTTGATAGAAAATAGCTCCACCTTAATAGGACTATCCAAAGAGGACCAAAGATGCTGACACAAGAAAACAAACCAAGCCGATTAGGCACTCTCCACCTCATTATGAGAGACCAAAGCCAAGACCATAGAAAGGGAAAATGAAGGGCCCTTTGAAGCAACACCATAAGGATGAGCCCACCTCAATAGGGCCTCAAAGAAGAGCCAAAGAAACAAAGATGTGAAAGAAAAACCTCAGACATGAAAGAAAAACCTTTGCGTGAAAATGAACATGGGAACCAAACTATGGATCCCAACAGGGTGTCAACAAGAAACCCCGCTAAAAATAAACCCTAGAAAAGGCCCTCCAATGAACAGTGTTGAAAAAGGTCAACAAAGAGGGCCAGACACAGCTGATCAAAGATAATCATACCTCATACATGGCTCAACTGCATCCATGAAAGAAACGTCGACCCATAAATCCACATAGGATTAGTCGAAACAAGGCATACATTGAAGTCAAGAAGCCGAAGGATTCCTCAACTTTAATACAACACCATCTCAACATCCATAAAACACCTTGAGCTAGATCATAACACTAGAAACTGATAGAAGAAAAGGCTCCAAAGAAAGATAGATGACCAAACAAAAACAAAGGAGGCGAGAGCGATGAGCATCCATGCCCAAACAAGGGACCAAAGGAAAGGTCAACATCGAGCAAAGAACACAACTAGTCCACATTAAAAGAGAGGAGGCATGCCAAACCCACCTCATTCACATATCCAGCTACATCCTCCTTGTTTGCCTCTCCTGCAACATCTTCCTTGACTGAAACCCTAACCCCTGGACTGCTTCCACTATCGCTCTAGCTACCGCTAATTGTCTAGAAAGATAGAATTATATTGATTAAAAACTATTGATCCATTTCCTCCTAGAAATACTGCATGTTTAGCTTCCAAATCTTATAGCTTGTAATTTTAACTTTCCAAACTCCCACTTGAATGAGTCATGATCTCTTGTAATCTTGAACACAAAACTACAAACAAACAAAACAAATCCCACTATGACAAAAAGATCAATCGCATTTAAAAAATATGTCACTCTCTAATAAATCACATAGCTCTAATATGAAATTTAGAAATGATGTATAACATTACAATGAAGTGTCCTTAGATCTCTAAGAAACCACATATATAACTAATAATAATTCACAAATAGAAAATAGTAATTATCACAAAATATATACAACCATAACATTGTGTGTGTGGGGAATAACTCTTATCAATAAAAAAACTTAAGAAACTTATATACTTTATAAATTATCATAATACATTTAACAATTCATATAACAAATAATAATAGTTATCAATTATTAAATTACAAATTAACACAAATAATTTATATAATTTAAAATAAATATAAACAATTAATAATTTTATTTTTTTAATTAATAAAAAAATGATGTATATATGTATATGTGTATGTGTGAGTCTTTCATCTTTTGATGAAGTTGAATGGTTCTTAATGAGCCCACCAGAGATCAAGCCTTGCTTAGTGAATGGCTCTAACTTCTTGAAAAGGTGTTCCCTTATCCGATAGCAAAAAATAATTTGCTGATGACATCCACCCAAAATTAAAAAAAAATAATTAAAAATATAGGAAACATATCCCAACAATTGGAAAATGAAAATTTTCAAAACTTTCGTGCACCTGTGCTCAACATTTTAACAGTGCCGTCCTCGGACGGTTTTAACAGCGACGTCATTTTAACAGTGCCGTCCTCGGACGGTTTTAGCAGCGACGGTTTTAACAATGTACAACTTCACCTATTTAGGCCCATGAAAGTAAGGTTACGAATTCAAACTCGTACCATTTTTACTCCGAGTTTCTGCAACAAGCATGGCTATTAGAGAAGTCATATTTGTGAGAAAATTGTTACTAAAATTGATTGTGATGATATTATTTTGTGGTTTGGGAATGACGGTTTCCGCACAAATCAACTGCCAGAATAATGATCTATGCTCCTCTAATGCTGATTGTGGTGGCCCCTGTTGCTTTTAGGTTGGCTCTTGTCCTGACAACAAGGGCATTTGCACCAGCTGTTGAGACAATCTCATAAATATAAATAAGGCGACGTGCAAATTTACCAATGTATCGATCCGTAGCGTGTGTCGTGATTTGCTTTGTAATGTGCCTATTATTATAGCTACCAACTTTCTGATTTATTCTCTCAGACCGAGTCCAAACATATAATTGGAGAACTGCTTCCAATAATCTTTAGGATTGCATCAAAATTTATTAAGATAAAATTAATACTTTGTCAAATTTATTCACTGGAATTATTAAATGTTATAGTTATCAGTATAATCAGCGATTAAATTTAATCGGCTGCAATCTTTGCCATCATCCTCCCTGCCTGTGTCAAAATGGGAGCTTTGGAACAAGGTACGGTCATCCACCACAAGTGAAAGATAATGAATTATGTGGGATATTGTAGTTGCAACTGCTTTGTTATATATGTATGCAAAAAGTGCCTTAAAAAATTTGGTTTCATGAAATGCCATGCTTGCAAGATATATGTAAAAGGGATTTGTTCAAAAGGTTTCAGAAACTTTCAACAAAATACAAGCCAGACTCCACAAGCTTAATTGACAGAGGGATTTTTTTCATATGTATATTAAAGCTTAATTTAAGACAGATTTTTATCAGATATTATTGTTGGAAATGCTCCAATAGACAGATATAGAAAATGTGGAGGCGTAAACAAGGCATGAAAACTGTTGACAAAATGCCTAAAAGGAAGGTGGTCTCAAGAATGGAATGTTTGTGAGATATGTACAAAATGAAATTTTCAAGGATCCTCTCAAAATATATTTGAATTAGTGAGGGACTTTGGAACATATTCTTTAACTAAACTTTGTGCTAAATGTGCATGCAGCCAGGCAGGTTTAGTGAATGCGAGTTGTACATATTTTAGTCACATGAGTAACCTTTCTTACATTACATTTTCAGTTGATCATTATGTATGTGGTTGAACTGTTTGTCTGTGTTGCTTATCTTGAAGACAATCTTAACTTTATCAATAAGATGTTAGTTAAACTTCAGGTGGATCTGTGCATCTGTTTTATTGCCGTCTGCAAATCACATGTGAATATAGGTTTAGGAGTATTTCAGCAATGCTATTTTTTCATTTGGATCTTAAAAAATATTTGATTAATATTTGTATAACTTGCAACATCATCTCTAATTTTAGATAAAATCAAGGAACCTTTTGTTGATCTTGGTCCTTTTAAACCTTTACTCTATATATCATTCCTATTGAAAGGACTCTAATGTGATTCTCATTTCTTTTAGTTTGACTTTGTTATCTATGGAGCTCATCATTGACATTTTATCAAAAATTTATGTTTTTGTCCCTATAGTTATGTGATATATCTCTTACCCCTTTCTAGGTGATATTGGGGTCTATATTAGGAAGTGCAAATTTATCTAAGGCAAGTGCTTCCTTTCTTAATAGAACCATGTTTTGGCTACTATCTATAACCAATCTAAGAAATCCTTCAATAGACCTCCTTATCAAAAAATGTTCTTGTTGTAGTGTTTTGTCTTTCTTATACTTGTCACATGCCTGAGTATCTTAACCTATAGAAATTTATAAGTATTAGAGGTGATTGTGTCTATTTGTAGCCTTTATTGGGATTATAAGTTTCCTCTTGCCAATATTCTTTCCCTCCACTCCTTGAAACCAAACATTTATATTTTTGTTTAAGACCTTTGATTATTTTAGTCATTTAGACTCCTCATTACCTATGTACTTTATCATGGATTTTCATATGCATCTACTCACTACTTTACCTTTGGCACTAAGATTTATGTCTCCATGTATTTTTGTACCTATTAAGCTAAAAGACTAATCCACGAGCCTCAATTATTCTCCATTTACAATTTCAATGATTTCTCTCCTTTAGCATTAAGTATTCACCATGATTCCTAATTTATGGATTCACTTTTCTTTTAGCCCTAAGACACTTGGGTTTGTTTATTTTCCCTACTCATTTTTCTCAACCCACTTCCCTTCTCCCTTTCTTCTTGTGGAACCCTTACTTGTAGGATTACTCATACCATCATACCCAAAAGGTATAAAGTATGTGGTAAAGCCAATCTTTAAACCTTGAAAGTCTTCCACCTTATTTCCATTGCCATTTTTTCTTCTAGCAATAGATACACCACATTTATAATCCTTAACCCATTTTCATTCACCTAATGTATGAACAAAAAATAGAAGATGACAAAAACAAAGGAATCAATAGAATATTATGAACAATGATTTGTAAAGTGTGGTTAGAAAGATAGAAGATACCTTCACATAAAAGAAATGAATTGATTTTTTAACCTCTCAAATTATAGTACAAATAGGTGAGAAGATTTTCTCTTGATATAAGGATGTAGTACAATTGATTTCCATAATAGAATCATAGTCAAAGATAAGGGAGAATGATTTAGTATGAAAGGATGAAATTGATCAATTTAATTAGAGTTCATAAATGTAATGTTGAAGTGATAAATTGTAATGAAAGGTGAGAAGGATGAGACTTCTCCCCCACCTAGAGGAAGTAATTGAGTTTTGGTTTGAAAATTGCATTAGGGAATAAATCTAAGGAATGAATGTTTGATAGTTAGAGGCATGAAGAGGGCTACCATAGTAAGAGAACTTGAGAAATTCTCTAAAAAGATAGAAAGTATGTATATTGTAAGGTATAAAGTGGGACAAAGATGAAACAAATAGGTGTCCAATGTTACTTCATGAAGAAGAAGAATATGAACCAATAGTTCATGGATTGCCTAGGAAAGAATTTTTTGGATGTGTATGGAGAGAACATAGGGTTTAATCATAAGAGCATTCAATGTTTGTTTGGCCTATTATGGCTATGGGAACTTTAATTGAGAGAAAGTATAAGACCAGTTCACCATATATAGTATATGGTACTACAAATTAGTTGACATATACGAGCTTCCATGAGTTACCACGGTAACTATTAAGGAGATGGTAGGGGAGGATACCATGATAATAATAGAGGTACCAAAAAAAGGAACAAGAGGCCACGATATTATAATGATGGTAAACTACCTAGACATTATGCTAATAAGTGCAAAATAAAAAAGGAGGAAAATATTTATATAATTTTGTGGTGATAAAAGACATGATATTTCTAATTCTTCCAAATTGAATAGCTCTATAATAACATGTTGGCACCAATGATTAGAAAGTGAATAATTGTTTAGTCAAAATGTAACCTATGATGCTAAAGAAGGTGTGAATAACTAAGATAGAGGAGAAAACAGATCAAATATAGAAAGTAAATGTAGAAAAGGAGAATCCTCGTTGACAAAAGGAAATTTAAAAGTAATACAAAGGAGAAAAAAAAAGGAAAACTCAAGAAAAAGGTGTCGAGTAGAAAATCATGAAAAAAAGAGAAAAAGAACTTCAATAGAATGCTACTAGGATTGGATTAATAGAAACATATCCTAGGAGAACCTTATGAAGGTGAAGATGAAAAAACAATATTTAGTTATTTAAGGGGGGACATGATTCGGTGATAAGGAATTCCAAAGAGATAATTAAGAAAAATAGGTCTATATACTAAAAAGAATTGGTGAAATTTGTAGAATAAGAAGAGGTTGGGGTTCAATGGTTGGATAGGATGAAGGTGGATAAGTTTATTCAAAGAAACTTATGAAAGATGGAACTAAGGTGTTTTTTTTTTCAAAGAGAAGTAGTGAAAACTCAATTAGTTTAGTCAATTCTAGTGTTGGATTAAGGAGAAAAATTTAAGCTATTAATATTATTTGTAGAATTATGGGTTTCTTAAGAAGTGGACATTGTCAAAAAATAGAGGCATTGAGGTCAAATATATTACCTTAAAGTGATCTATCACCTATAATACAAGGTAGAACAAAGTTTTATAAACGTTGGATATTTATGCAAGATATTTTGATAGCAAAGCTTGGCAAAATATTCTTAATAAATACCCTCTTGATATTACAGTAAAAAACAACATATGAGATCTATGGAAGAGGGCATTAATAATAGAAGATAAAATCCATACATTCCTCATTTATGCCTTGATTATAGTACATCATTGATGAAATTGACTCACAATCCTATATTGACTTGAATGTGTTCCATTAGAAGATAAGTGAGATAAAGAAAGAAACCCATATAATAGGTATCTAAAGAGTAGAAATATTTTAAGATGTTTTCATTAATGAAGTGAGAAAATGATTAGCTATAAATTAATCATCAATGTAGTAATTAATGCACATTGATCTATAAAAGATTGAATGTGTATGTTAGGATCACTTATGTAATTAAATACATACATATGTCAATGTTTAGCATGATGAAATACAACACTTGTGGATGATTTATTATAGCCTAATATATTATTTTATGGATGAGGTTTAAGGTTCCATCCCCCAAGGTATAAGATAGTGAGATAATAGATAATTAGCATTAAAATTATTAGCATTTCTTGAACTAGATGGTAAATGATAGATATAGGGGATAGGTTGGGAATATGCTCGGGTAAGAGACATTATTTATTTTTTTATATGATAAAAGTATGTCAAGGGTTGTGAAGTTTAGGGTAGGAGAGGATGGATGGTGAAAAAATTGGAAAGAGAGAATGAAGAAAGACAAGTCAAGGATAAGGGTTAAGAGGATGGCATATAGGGGTAGGAGATAAAGTGGTTTCTTAAAAGAATAGGATCATAGTTAAATGGAGAGAGAGAGAGAGAGGCTGGATAAGTAGACATGAAAATTTAGGTGGAGGAATACTGAGTGACAAGAAAAATAAAAGAGGTTGGGTAGAAGAGAGGGATGAAGGTATGAG
The DNA here is from genome assembly GCF_030272615.1 of Cryptomeria japonica. Taxonomy (NCBI): domain Eukaryota; kingdom Viridiplantae; phylum Streptophyta; class Pinopsida; order Cupressales; family Cupressaceae; genus Cryptomeria; species Cryptomeria japonica. The sequence goes on along the minus strand of NC_081411.1, from coordinate 227,708,645 downwards.
AACTAGATTGTAAAGGGACATGAGTGTGGATTTAATATATGATATATCTCAAACGGATGGTGATATTTGTCAAGGAGTGTGCAAGTAGTCTAATTTTGATATAATTGTGTTAGCACACTTATAGATTATAACCATGCCTGGTTTTACAAGCATTATTTATTAAGGAGTTTGTAAGTAGTCTAGTTTTGATATAAGTATGTTGGTACACGTGTAGATTGTAACCATGCGTATATTACGTACATTATTTTATAAAAAGGTAGAATAGATAAAAACAATCAAAGAATGCTTTAAAAATTTAAACAAAACAAGTAATAGAATAAGGATGGAAAATTCCTTGTAAATGGATAATTCACATCCCTTGTCTATGCTTCCATATTTTGCATAAATGTCTATTAGGGTAGTTCTAACCACACCATCTAATAAATTGATCTATCCTTTATGATTTGAAGGATGTCCATATCATGTCCTAAAGCTTGAATTTTGGTACAAGCTATGAGGATGCTAGAAAACATTGCAGAGTTTGGATTTACACCTACCAATTACAGTTTCTTGAAAGTTCCTAAAGACTATTGAAAATTTGACTTTGTGTATAATCTGCAATGTGTTCATTCCATGAGTCCACTTTTCTTCAAGACATTCTATCAAATATTTCACATAATTCTACATATCATGTGATCATGGTATTCCATGCGGACCACATTTATTCGAGGTATTTTATCAAATAGTTTATGTTCCTTGCTTATCCTTCTCAATTCTCTATACACGTCCATTAGAGCATTTAAAATGATAATATTTGATAAATATTTTGGCACTTTCTTTAAGCTTTTATGGATGTCCATTCATATGATAAAGTCTCTCTAACTTTTATCTTTTGATTGATTGCATACCTTGTTCCAAAGCTCCATTTTGGCACGAAAGGGAGGATGTTGCAAAAGGTTTTGGATTATGTGTTTACACCTACCAATTTCATTTTCTTGAAAGTTTTTGAATCCTATTCAACAAATCCCTTTTGTGTATATCCTACAATCACGATATTCCATGAGATCACATTTATTTGAGGCATCCTATAGAATAGTTTGTGTGCCTATATTTGTGCTAAACTTATCACAAATAATGTATTCTATGCACTATAGTAATCATATTTGATCAAAGGCTATCTCTTTTTTAATGTGATCAAACACTTTATTACAATCGTGCAAGAATAATGAAAAGTTTGAATTTGAAGATGAGTTTCCTTAGGCCCAGGAATTTATTGCTAATTGGTGGCTCTAACGATAACTATTTAGGAGAAGTGACTCTATATTCTAGGTTGTAGATGCAACGGGAAAGTTCATACCATTAAGTATTTGTGATTGTAATTTTTTTACCAAACCCTAGGAAGAGAGTATTGTCCAAGTCGAGTAAGAGGTGAGTGAACAATGAATTTTATGAAAATTAAAACTTGGGCCAAAGTGTCGTACTTGTCACTCTTTAATGTATGGTTGTAGAATCTTTAATAACCATGTACCCATGAGATACTAATTCAGCGAGTCATTGCTTTGTTACATTAGCAATCTATTTCATCTCATCAACTGCTAAGGCATGCTCAAGAGAGATAATAGTAGGTATAGAAAGCAACACTTGAGAACATTGAAGAGGCATAACTAGGTGTTTAATATAAGAGGTCAATTGAAGTCCCTATTATTTTAACTTATCCTTGGTCTAATTGCTTATTCATTTTACAAATGATGGAAGTAATGAGAGATTGATTATTCTCAATGTATAATTATCTTATCCATACTCCCAAATTAACCTTCAACACTTGATAATCAGATGGTTGGAGATCTCTTTATCTTTATTCACAATTAGAGTGCCAATTTTTTTATCCTTGACTATGGTGTATTAGTATAAATTAATAAATAACTATATTTTTCTTTGCTTGAGGTGGTTTCTATAACATTGTTGAAATTGTTTGCAAATCCATTACTAAAGATTTGGAAACCATCTTTATTTTCTTGGTAGTGATATTAGGCCATGTTAAAAATTCAACAAGAGATGAATTGACTTCTTTTGACTCTTTCCCCTACTCTTAGCATCTTGAACATATGGCACATAAGTTTGTAGGGGAGTAGAAGAAATAGGTGGGAACTATATGCAGACATTAGAAATTAGATGAAACAATTTCCTATCTTTGCAATTGTAGTTTTATCCTCCATAGATAGACATTTCTTTATATTTTCTCTATCAATTTGATCAAATAGAACATAATATTTTTATCCCTTTTTATAATGTTTTTGTCTTGCCTAATTAAGAATATGATTTATAAATCTTTTTTTCCTTAGAGCAATAATTCCAACTTTAACTAGTCCAAGGTAAGGAGCTTTCCTTTTTATTAGATAAACTTGATATGAAGTCATATAGAATTTTGGCATCTTGTTTTTGCAACAATGTCTTATGTAAGGTGTCACTAATCAGATATTCCTAATCATTCGTTTCTTTATTTTCAAGGATGATAGTCACAAATTTGAACATCCAAGGTTAAAAATTTCTATCATTTTGATTTCATACTAATATATTTAAAATGGATTGAAAATTGTTAATTGATGTTTGAGAATTACTCTTGATTGACACCTTAGGCAACCTTAAATCATGAATTATGATTCAAGCTAAGTCTAGACGCCTTCAATGATAGTTAGTGCATTATACTTTGCATGATGATAAATTTGAAATGTCTCCTCAATCTACTCTTGCGTGATATGTAGGAACACTTACACACCATCTCCATCTCTCTTGCATGATATCTAGGAACACTTATAGACCATATTTAAAGTAATGATTTAAGGTTTTCAAAAATTTGGTGTGTTTTTACAAACCATCTTTAGATATTTTTGCAATCCGTGAAGATAATCCAAACTCCATTTTGTTAATAGTATGCAATCAAGAGCGATCAGATGAGAACACATTTATTTGGGGCATTATGTCAATCAGTTCACGTGCCTTGTCTAAGCTTCCACATTTTATTTACGTCTACCATAGTAGTTGCAGCTACATGATCTATGTGATGGATGTCAATACCCTATTCCAAAGCTCTCATTTTCCCATAGGCTGGCAAAGGTTACAGAGTCTGGCTTTATACCTGTCAATTACATTTGATTGGAAGTTTTAAATCCTTTTCAACAAATGCATTTTGTGCATATCTTGCAACCATAGCATTCCATTAGACCATGTTTCTTTTAGGCATCCAATCAAACAGTGTTGGAAGTTGAAGTCCAACAGACTCCTTCCTTGTTTGCCACCAAAACTATTGGCTATTCATATTCTCCTTGCAAGCTCTTTAAGAGCTGATTGTAATTCATTTGTCAAGATTATTGGTGGATTTGATTGCAATTGTGTATATGTAAACCAGATTGGTGATTAATAGATTGATTCCCCTACTTCAAGTGTGGATGTATGCAATTGCTGAACCACGATAAATCTGTGTGTCTTATTGTTTGTGTTGTGTGTTGTTAATCCTATTTATCTGTTGTTTTCAATTCATTTCTTCATCCTAACAATTGGTATCAGAGCGAGGTTAGATCATTTTTTAGATTTTGGTATTTGCATTTCCAGAATCATGGAAGAATCAAAGATAGAGAAGTTCTCTGGTCAAAGCTTCAAGTTATGGAAGGTGCAGATGGAGTCTTTGCTGATAAAGCAAGACCTTTCACTCGTGCTTGAAGAGAAAGTGAATAAACTAGCTGGGATGGCTGATGAAGAATGGGAAAAATTGGACAACAAGGTGAGAGCGACAATCTTTCTCTCGTTGTCCAATAATGTTCGCTTCAATGCCACGAGTGTTGCAACAACAAAAGATGTATGGGATAGACTCACAACCATGTATGAAATGGCATCAACTACAAATAAAGTTATTATTATGAAGTGCTTGTACAAACTAAAAATGAAGGAAGGTTGTGCTATGGAAAACCACATCAATGAATTCAATACATTGATTAGTCAAGCGACTTCAGTGGGGATGACACAAGATGATGAAAGCAAGGTTGTTCTGTTATTATGTTCTTTACCAAGCAACTGACATGGTGTTATAACAACAGTTAGCACATCTATATCCGGTAAAAATAAGTTGGTTTTTAATGATGTAGCAGCTACTCTTCTCAGCGAGAATTTGAGAAGAAGGAATGATGAACCTTCATCCAGTGAAGCCTTAATAGTGGTCAGCACCGATAATAGAGGTAGAAGTCATAATAGAGGTAGAAATAATTACCATAGACATTCAAAATCAGCAAAGAGATCGAAGTCTAGAAACAGAAATGGTGAATGTTAGTTTTGTGGCAAAGCTGGTCATGTGAAGAAGGATTGTAGAAACTTCAAAAGGGCACAAGAGAGGGTGTGGGACAGAAAAGCCAATGCAATTTATGATAAAGATGATAGTGTATTAATCCTTTCAACAACCAACACTACTTCAGATTCATGGGTGCTTGATTCTAGTGCCTCCTATCATGCTACCTCATGTATTGAAGCGTTCATTAACTACCATGAAGGTCATTTTGGCAATGTTTTCTTAGGAGATAACAAAGCTTGTGAAATTACAGGCAAAGGGGATGTATTGCTCCCATTAGAAGGTGGTAAAACATGTTTGCTCAAAGATGTTCACCATGTCCCAAAATTGAAGCAGAATTTGATATCCATTGAACAACTCTTTGGTCAAGGTCTTATTGTTAATTTTCTCCTGGATACATGGAAAGTAACCCATGGTACCATGCTGATTGCAAATGGTAACAAAGTGGGAAGCTTATACATCTTTAAGAGTCATGGTGAAGTGGGAGCTGCATGATGATTGAGGACAACAAAGCAGATCTTTGGCATCAAAGACTTGGGCACATTAGCAAGAAAGGTCTCCATGTTATGCATACAAGAAATTAGCTACCGGGCCTCAAGCTTGTTGACTTAGTCTTTTGTGAACATTACCTTTATGGCAAACAAAAGAGAGTCTATTTTTTGAAAGGTAGGCGTGACACAAAGACAACACCACTAGAGCTTGTATACTCAGATGTTTTTGGGCCTAGCAAGGTAACTTCCATTGGAGGAGCTAACTATTTTGTAACATTTCTTGATGATTGTACAAGAAAAGTATGGATTTATATGCTTTCTAGGAAATCTGAAGTATTTTCAAAATTAAAAATTTTCAAGGCCTTAGTTGAAAATCAGATTCGACATAGGATTAAATGCTTACAAATAGATAATGGTGGGGAATTTTGTTCACATGAATTTGATGATTTTTATGCTGATAATGGGATTAGAAGAATCAAGGTTGTTCCTTTCACTCCTCAAGAAAATGGTGTAGATGAGAGGATGAATAGAACAATTCTTGAAAAGGCACGATGTATGTTGTCGAATGCAAGTTTAGGCAGAATTTTGGGTAGAAGCATGTAACACAACAATATATTTAATCAACTGAAGTCCATCATCTAAATTGGATTTTGGTATTCCAGAAGAGGAATGGCAAGGGAAGAGGATTTCATACTCACATCTTCATGTGTATGGATGCGAAGCCTTCTCGCATATACCCAAGGAAAAGTGAATGAAATTGGATCCAAAGTTGTTGAAATGTATTTTTGTGGGGTATGGAGAAGAGCAGTTTGGTTTCAGATTGTGGGATCCAGTTCACAAAAATATTGTCCGTAGCAAGGATGTAGTTTTCCATGAAACCTCCTTTCTCGCACTACAAGTTTCAAATAAATTAGAGACCTAATTTGTCCCTATGTCTTTGTTTCAGAATTCGACTACTAGCACTCTGCCTTTGGTCTCTCATTCAGTGGGAGCACCTATGACATCTACATCAGTTGAATATAATTCTCAATCTGAGAATGATGAAAAAAGTGCTGATAATGTTTGGTCTTCATGTAACTTTGAAATTGGGGTCTATATAATACAGCAAATGCTCCCCAAAATAACACTGATGTTGCAGGAAATATAGATAATTATCCTTTCGATGAGAATTTTGGCTCACACTATTCCTATTTGGCTGGGTACACTCCATGGTGGTCTCCAATGCCACCATACCCTACAAGCTCTATCTTCCCCTCACTGTATACTGCACAGACTTCCCATGTAGCATACCCACCGCACTTCCCACACCCCGCAGCCTGCAGTTATCCCTGCGAGCTCCCTACAACTTCCACACCCTCCACACAAGCTCCTTGCTGCCTCCCCTATGAGCCTCCCATAGTCTACTCATCTCTCCCGCAGGCCCCCTGTAGTTCACTCCACGTGGTCCCTACAGGCTCCACCTCTGCAGCCCATCCGCAGAGTCTCCCTCTCATGTAGGCCTATGAGGGTGTTGCCATGACTTTGCACACCCAACCCTCTCGCCCATCTCACATCATGGATAAAAATTCTACGGGGTTCCCCTCCTACAATCTGCGTGCATCAAATGTGGATAAAAATCCACAACTTTCTAACAACCCTGCAGATAGAGATCAAACTAGACTCAAAAATAGAGTCATTAAAGGGGACATAAGCAAAGACAATGGGAAAGATATAAGTTTTCATAAACAGGGAATACATAATGATTCTACTACTCTAGCAAAGAGTCAATTGAGGAAATCAACTAGATAGAGGCGACCTCGTACAAAATTCTTCGATTATGATTTACTATTTTGTGAAGAAGTTGAACCTTCTTTTCTCATCTCTTATCAAATAGAACCTGTAACATACAAAGAAGCTTGTAAAAATGTAGACTGTGATAACTAGAACACTGCAATGTGTGAAGAAATGGATGCACTAGTGAAAAATCAGACATGGGATTTGGTGCCACTTCTGCCTTATAAAAAGGCATTAAGAAATAAATGGGTATACAAACTAAAAGATGAAGCCGATGGTCACAAAAGATTTTGAGCAAGATTGGTTGTAAAGGGATATGCTCAGCAGCAAGACCTCCACTTCAAAGAAATTTTCTCACTAGTAGTTAAAATGACTACCATCCGAGCAGTATTGGGCTTAATTGTAGACGTGGATCTTAAACTTGAACAACTAGATGTGAAGACAACTTTTCTCCATGGAGACCTTGATGAGGAGTTATTTATGCATCAGCTAGAAGGGTTCATTAAAAAGGGGCAGGAACACCTTTATTGCAGATTGAAACACAGTTTGTATGGGCTTAAGCAAGCCCCCTAGTAGTGGTATCTTAAATTTGACAAATTCATGATTGATCACAAGTTTACTCGCAGTGAATCTGATCCTTGTATCTATTACAAGAAGCTTCCTAATGGGGAATTTTTCATCCTTCTCCTTTATATAGATGATATGCTAGTGTCCAACACAAGCATGAGGATTGTGCGTGAACTTAAAACTCACTTAGCAAAGGAATTTTCCATGAAAGATTTAGGGGCAGCAAAGAAGATCCTAGGAATGACTATTTTCTGGGATAGAAAAAAGAGAACTCTAACTATCTTAGCAAGACTACATTAAAAAAGTCTTGGACAGATATGGTATGGTAGATACTAAGTCTGTTTGTGTACCCTTAGCCTCTCATTTTCAGTTGTCTTCTCAATTGTGTCCTAAAACACAAGAAGATAAGGAGTTTATGGATGAAATTCCATACAAATCTACAGTTGGAAGCCTTATGCTAGAGTGTCTACTCAACCGGACATTTCTCATGTCATGGGATTGGTGAGCAGATTTATGGCTAGTCTAGGAAAGTCACATTGGGAGGCGGTTAAGTATATCTTGTGGTATCTCAAGGGTACTTGTGATTTTTGTTTGTGGCTTGGAAAGGACAAGGTAGTTTTGCAAGGGTTTACCAATTCTGATTTTGCCGGTGACTTAGACAAAACAAAGTCTACTTCTGGTTATACTTTCACATTTGCTAGGGAAGCGATTAGTTGGGCTTCAAAATTGCAACATATAGTTGCTCAATCGACTGCAAAGGCTGAATATATATCTCTTTCTGAAGGAGCAAAAGAGATGGTATGGTTGCAACTCTTGTTCAGCGAGTTGGGTTTGAAGCAATCAGATTTTGCTTTATTTTGTGATAAGATTAGTGCTATTTTTCTGACTAAACATCAGAGATCTCAGTTGTGGTCAAAACATGTTGATGTTTGCCATATGGTCAAAGAAGGCGAATTTCATGTAGATAAAATTCATACTGACATGAATCCAACTGATGTGCTCACTAAAGTGGTTAAGTGGAAGAAGTTTGATTTCTGCCAAGCTTCTCTCGGCCTTTCCAATAACTAATAGCAGGACTGAGTGGGGGAATCTACTTGATGTAGCAATTTGTTGGCCTTCATTGGGAGATTGTTGGAAGTTGAAGTCCAACGGACTCCTTCCTTGTTTGCCACCAAAACTCTTGGCTATTCATATTCTCCTTGCAATCTCTTTAAGAGCTGATTGTAATTCATTTGTAGAGATTATTGTTGGAGTTGATTGCAGCTGTGTACATGTAAATCAGATTGGTGATTAATAGATTGATTCCCTTGCTTCAAGTGTGGATGTAGGCAATTTCCGAACAACGATAAACCTATGTATCTCAATTTTTGTGTTCTGTGTTGTTAATTCTATTTATCTATTGTTTTCAATTTGTTTCTTCATCCTAACAAACAGTTCCTATGCCTTGTCTATAATCCCACATTTTTCAAACATGTCAAACTTAGTATTTCCAATTGTAGTATCTGATAATAATTTCCATTATGTCCTTCTTTAATGGATGTCCTTACTTTCTGCTTTAATGGATGCCCATACCCTATTTTAAAGCTCCCATTTTGGTATAGGCAAAGAGTACATTGGCAAATAAGACTTATTAGAATGGAAGCTTGTTTGTTGCATTGACTGCGTTGTGAGGATACCCATGTCTTCTGTCCACTGCACAAAGCAAGAAAGTCATGAAAATATCATAGTGACGAGGTATTCCATGAAAGTTGCAAGGTAGATGAGAGTGTCAAATCCCATTCACTTTATTCTATGAAATGAAGCACACGTGAACATGTTCAGATTTAAAATTCAAAATCTTAACGATGATTGTTTCCTAAACCGAAACGGATGGGAGTGAACTGTCAAGGGGAGGAATGCACCAATAGCCACCTAAGTAGTCAAAGGTTAGTGTGCACTATTTAAGGGTGGCCTATCTAATTTTCTTTTATAAGAAAAGTTCTAGAAAGTGGATAACATAATCTCTATAGTTTATTAGAATTAACATGAAAAAAAATGTCTTTAATAATTTTATTTGATAATTTAAATTCATGAATTATGTGTATATGAAATTGCCATCTTCTACCTATTGGTTATGGATATCACATAACTTGTCAAATTTTATTATACGTCAATTGTATATATTGTGCTGGCGTTGGGTGTTTGGGGTCAGGGGGCTTGTGTTTAGGTTTGTGTGAGGAGTTACTTTTGTTGCCGCTACTTGTGTGGTGTACTCGTGGTTGATGTTTCTTCAGCTCGGTTGGCTCCTGAACTAGTGTTGTTCAGTTTTTGCTTCTAGGCTTGTTGAGTGGGGTTCGCATTCTTTTGTGTGGGGTCTTTGTGTGCCCTTCAGTCCTTGAGTTGGTATGCCTTAGGGCTTCATGATGAGATGGCAGAGAATGTTGAACCTCCTAATGTGGTGATCCATGGGGCTATGGATGCCTCGGACTCATCTTCTCATTTGCATGCAAAGTCAAATGGTCTTCTCGGTTGCATGTCCTCAAGAGTTAATTCTACACCTTCAAAGGGTTTTTTCTAGTGTCAAGAAAATTAATGTATGTTTGGAGCGTAGCCAGAATCATCCAATTTTAGTCATTTAGCCAAAGTCAATCTCCAAAGATGTGACTTATTGGAGCAGTCATTCTCTTATCTGGAAATTCATGGGGCTTTGGCTTTCTATGTCGATTCTAGAATCTAGGCTAGATGGGTATGGAATCCTTAAGGGGAGATGGAGATTCTTATGGTTGCTAATAAATATTTTATTGTGGTTTTTTCTTGCATGTCGGATCATAATAAAGCCTTTGAAGGTGGACCCTATTTCTTTAATCAGGTCTGGCTCTTCATCAAGCCATATCATGTAAATTTTATTTCAGCTAAAGAACTGCCATCGAGAGTTCCTGTTTGGATTCATCTCCTATGTCTACCATTTGAATTTTGGAGAAGTGACATCCTTTATTCTATTGCCCTTTTGCTTGGCACATCGGTAGGTTCTGTTTCCTAGACACTAGATAGGAAGGTTATTACTTTCGCCCGCATCTTTATTAAAATTGATTTAAACAAGCCTCCGCCATATTCTATTGAGATTTATTTATGGTCATCCTCATGGATTCAATAGATAGACTATGAGACTTTGTCCTTTAGGTGTCATATTTGTCATGAATATGGCCATGTACAAAGGAAGTGCCCTCGATATAACCCATCAAGAGGGGGGTTGAATGCTCCCTCTAATTATGACCTGAAGGTAAATAAGGGGAATGTCTCAATGGGTGAAGGTTGGCAGACAAGGAGGGTTCCATCCCAATGAAGACACGTAATAAAGGAAGGGGACAAGAAATGACTCCAAGGGATAGACAAGTTGAACCAAATTCTAATCAATTTGAGATTTTGGATAATAGGGTTCAGGAAGAGGGCATTCCTATTGAGCTAATTTGAGGTAATGGGTTTATGGGATTCATTTTATCAGAAGATAAGTAGAAGGAAGCCAACATTCCTATCCTAGATTATTAATGTGGTGGGAAAATAGACACAGATGTGCCTCCCTAGATCCCAAATGCACTTTCTTCTGGTGGTTTGGGAGTTCCTTAAACTAATGAATTTTTTATAACCTAGGCATCTATTCCTGATCAGGGATCTTTGATCTTTTAAAAGACTAGCAAAACCTCACATGCCTTGGTTTTACAACAAAAAGCCTTAAAAAAGGGGTCTAATGAGAAGCCTCCAATGGTTGGGCATAAGACAGATTAGGAGAAGAATAAGGTTATTGGTGATACATTGGTGGAATCTAGGCTAGTTAAAACTATTGACTCCCATTTCTCCCAATCACATACATGATTATGTTATCTTGGAATGAGAGGGGTTTCAACAACATCCCTCAACAAAAGGCTATTCGAGATTTGATTGCCACTTAGTTTCCTGATATTTTCTTTATCCAAGAAACAAAGTTTTCAATGGAAAGTATGCTTCAGAATGTTTCTAGGATTTGGTCTCAGGGATCTTGTTTGTTTATTGGAGCTAAAGGCAGTTCTGGTGGAATGGCATTTTTTTGGGATCCTTGAAAGATTACTCCTATTTGGTGGATCGTGGTTCATTCTATTATTTTATTGATTTCCATTAGTTTGGAAACAACTGAAGTTTGTTTATTCTCTAATATTTATGCTCCCAATGACCTCATTCAAAAATTTTAGCTATGGGACCAAATCAAATTTGTTCATTCTTTGGCTCCCTTTCTCCCATGGGTTATTGTTGGTGACTTTAATACTATTAGTGGCTTGGATGAAAAGTGAGGAGCAATTGCTAGGTTGGTACCCTCTACTCACCTTCTCAACCTAAACATTGATGTCAAATCTAATAATGGTACCTTCACCTGGAATAATCAAAGATGTGGGGAGGAGGTGATTTGAAAATAAATTTATAGATTTTTGGTCTCTTTCTTTTGGATGACCGACAAATGAACTACAAGTCCAGAGATTATAGATTGGTGCGGTTCAGACCACTAGCTGATCAAGCTCTCTATAGGCAGATTTAGAGTTTGTAAAATCCTTCTTTCAGGTTTCAACTGATGTGGCTTCAAGATCAGTCCTTCCAAGATCTTGTAATGGATTGGTGGTGGGAAGGCAATATTTCTCATGGTAAGTCTATGTATTTCTTCTCTAAGAGGTTGTAGTATGTTAAATATAAGCTCAAGAAATGGAATTTGCAATGCTTTGGTAATTTATTTTCAAGTAAACTAGTAGCTCAAGAATGACTAGATTCTATCACTCATCTCATTAGGGAGCAAGGATTGATTGTCAATCCAAGTAAGGAGGAGGCTTTAGCTATTAAGCATTTAGAGGAATGAGAGCTTTGAGAGGAAGTCTTCTAGAAATAGACGTCTCGCATTGATTGGATTCAAGGAGTTAGGAACACTACCTTATTCCATAACTCTATGTAGGCTAGAAGTAGTACCAAATTTATTACTTCTCTTTTGTCTTCAAATGGTACTCAAATTTGTGCAAAGGATAAGATTTTTGAGGAGGCTTCTCAGTATTTTTTTGCTTTGTATACTGCAGATGATCCCTCCGCTGGCAAAGATGAAGCAATGGATTTGGATTGCATCCCCCATTTGGTTTCTAGAGTGAATGAAGCCCTTATGTGACCTACTAAGATTGAGGAATTGGAAAGGGTTTTGTTTCAAATGAAAAAGGGAAAGGCACTCGACCCTTATGGCTTTCCGATTGAATTCTTTCAAGAATTTTGGGAGGTTATTATAGAAGATATTTTAAAGGTGGTTCGGGAATCACAAATCAATAAAAAGATGGTAAGGGTTATGAATACTACTTTCTTGACTCCCATTCCCAAGAGGGAGGGTGCTAACAAATTGGATCAATTTAGACCTATTGCTCTTTACAATGTGGTTTATAAGGTTATCACCAAGTTTATAGTGGAGAGGCTTTAATATATCTCAAGGATCTAATTTCTGCAGAGCAAGGGGGTTTTGTTGTAGGAAGACAAATTTTGGATGGGATTTTCATTGTTGCAGAACCTATCCACTCCTTGGCCACCTATGTGAAAAGGGCCATGTTTATTAAACTTGATATGGAAAAGGCTTATGAAAGAGTCAATTGGTCCTTCTTGCATAAGGTCCTCTTGGTTTTTGGGTTTGGTGATGAATGGGTGGGCTGGATCATGAGTTGTGTCTCATCCACCTCCTTTTTAGTTTTGATTAATGAGGAACATTTTGAATTATTTAGAGCTTTTAGAGGTCTTAGAAAAGGAGACCCTCTTTATCCTTAACTTCTCATTATCATGGCAAAAGGACTCGATTGACTCATTAAGTCCTAGGTCGGTCAAGGTTTGATTGAGGGATGGAGTTGGTTCAACACTCTTCCCTCTCATTTTCATCTCCAATTTGTGGATGATACAACTTTATTGGGCCTTTCTCAAACTAGTGAAGCAACTAACTTCATGAGAATATTGGACAGCTATTTGTCTACCTCTGAGCAATGCATAAATGAGGCTAAATCCTCCATTTTCTTCTTCAACATTCTTAGGATTACCTATAATATGATTTCTCACATTCTTAGATTTCAAATTGGCTCACTCCCTTTGATCTATTTGGGGATTCCTCTTGGAACCAGTTTGTGTCATAAGTAGCTTTGGAAGGATATTTTACATAAATTTCATAGGAGAGTTAGCCATTGGACCAATAGATGGCTCAATGATCTAAGAAGGGTTGACTCCTCTAAAATTGATAACTCAGGCTCTTCCCGTCTATAGATTCTTTTTACAAGTTTCCCCATCCATTTTTATTAATAAGTTTGATCCTCTTTCCCATCAATTCTTGTAGTTTAGTAATGCACTCTCCTCAAAATGTAGCCTTTTTAAATAGGACTGTTTGTAAACCAAGGCATGAGGGTGGGCTTAGGCTTAGGTTGATTAAGTTGGATAACTGTGCATTATCTGCTAAACTTTACTAGAGGCGGTGTACATGTTAGGAGAAGGATTGGGCTAGCGAGGCAAAGGTTATATGATTCAGTAGACTCTCGATAGGGGAGAAAATCTTATTAAGGATGGAATCTTTTGGATTTGTAATAGAGGCTCAAATGGTCTTCTATGGCATGACTCTTGGGATGGGTACCGACCGATTTTGTCTTAGTTACCCCATTTTCAAGCTCTTAGCATCTATTTTGAAGAGGTTGATTGTAGAAGGGTGGAGGACTTTAAGACGATGAAACTTTAGGGTCAGTTGGAGGTAGCTTGCTAGAAGGATCGTCAAGAGTGGCCACCTAGTGGCTCAAGTGTAGATCACCAGTAGTTTTCTAGGATTTTAGTAGGAAGATTGCATAGTTCACTCAAGGGGAGAGATATTCTTTCTTGGGGCCCAAACCCCAAAGGAAAATATTTAGCTGCCTTGGGGTATCTTGAAATGTGTAGGCAATTATATGGTAGCATGAGTGTCTCCTAGTGGAAACAAGTTTGGGATAAGTTCTCTTAGTCTAAGTGCAATGTATTTCTTTAGTTGGTGGATCAAAACTAATGCCTCACTAGGGATAATCTGTGTAGTCTTGGGTTTCAAGGCCCTTTGATTTGTTTCCTCTATAATACTAATGAGGAATTCTCTTCTCACCTTTTCTTTCAATTCCCTTTCTCTAGGGAGATTCGGCACCTATGTGGGCAACATGAAATCATGGGTGTGTTCATGCCACTACTTTGGTTGAGTTTTTGGATAGCATGGGTCATCCCCTCGCCAAGACATCTTTCTTTTAGGTTGCTTAGGATATAGGTCCTTCTTTCATCATCTAAAATCTCTGGTTGGAAAGAAACAAACAATTTTTTTTAGGCCGCTAAAATGGAGTGGTGGTTGCTATGGAGAAAGGTTATTGCTAAGCTTCAAGATACTTTCTTAGCTAAGTGTGATATGTCAAATTTTACAGATCCTATCGATGTTCCTATTGTTAGGAATTTGTATTTAGTTGATAGTGGTTCATGTCATCCAGGAGGCAAGAGACCTAAGTTGGCTAAGTAGACAATTTGTACAGAAGGAAGGTGGCTTCCCCTTGTGGAGTGCTGAAGATTAATATGGATAGTTTAGCTAGAGGGAATTTGGAGCATGCTGAGGACAACTCTTTGAAAGGTTGCAGGAGCATTACATAAAGTAAAAGGGAAAACTAAATAGGCATATGTACCCTAGGGGTAGGTAAAGGTGGTCTTTTCCTGATCTTCCAGAGCTATTATGATCTGATTATAACCTCTAAACCCATCCAAAAATGAAATGTATTGCTTACCTACTAGACAATCTAATACTTGATCTATGAATTGAAGTAGGAAGTGATCCTTTTTGGTAGCAGTGTTGAGCTCCGTATAGTCCACACAAACTCTCCCTTTCCCTCCTTTCTTTGAAACTATAACCAGATGAGAAACACATTGACTGTCTGAAATAGGGTAAATGAATCCTACATTGAGCACCTTTTGTAGTTCTTCTTTAACTATTTCCCTTCAAGTGGGATTAATCCTTCGCTAAGGCTGTCTGATTGGTTTACAATCTTCTGTGATATAAATCCTATGGGTACAAAATGTAGGATTTAATCCCTTCATGTCATGATAATCCCATGCGAAGGCTTGTTGTTGGGCTTTAAGTAGTTCTGTTAATGACAATCTTTGATTTGCTGCTTTGACTATTGATATTTAGATTTCTTCCTGCAACAACCTCTATTTGAGTTACTGAATCAACATTAGATATTTTAGACAGACAAGAGGTTTGAATCTCCTATTGTAGCAATGTGTGAAATATGTCTATGGCTGCAGGAGAATCTATAGATCCTGCAAATGGAAGAAGAGTATGTAGAGAACTTACTGGTATACCCAATGATTGTTGAGTTGCTCCATAATGATTTCTTATGATGTTAGAGAGTACTGTATCATCCTCTTTAAGTGCTATAAATGGTTCCCTTGCTAACATCATTAGTTGTTAAAAAAAATTAATTTCCTCTGCTTCTTCTCCTATGTCTAACCACACTCCTTGCTCTTGATCAAGTTGTGGTTGTGCTGGAGAATATAGTGCAAGTGTTTTAGTTGTAATACCATCTGAAATTGTCATATCCCCTAATCCGCAACCTATGTATGCATTAGTTGTTGCAAGCCAAGGTCTCCCCAAAATGATTGGATATCCACCCAATGTCTCTTAAGGAGAGAGAATTATAAAATCAGTTGGATATTCCCAAGAATCTAATGTGACATTAATATCTTCAACCATCCCTTGAAGCCAAACAGTAGAGCTATCAACAAGCTACAGGACCGTTGGAGTTGATCTAAGACTAGTAATGCTAAGTTGTTGCATGACATCCTTAGTCATCACATTTATGGCTGCTCCTAAGTATATCAAGGCATTTTTAATTTGAGTTCCATCAATAACTATCTTCACAATAGGGCTACCTAGGTCAAAATATTTAGGGACAACAATTTTTCCTAATATAATATCAGCCAATTGTCCTACTACATGAACTATTTTTGGGGCCTTTTTCTTTCTCTCAAGTTTCTTCAAACATGCCTCCTTAATAGCTTTTCCATACATGGGAATGTCATTAATATTGACAGAGTATGAAGGATAACTATTAGGATCAGTCAAAAACACTTGATGTTGCTATTGGGGTTTGTCATTTGGATTTGACATAGGCTGAGTTGGCAATTGGATTGGCTTGGATGGAATGGAATTAAGAGATGGTGGCATTAAAGTCATCTGTTGGGACTATTGTTGTGTCTGTAGGAAAGTCGATGATTAGTTTTCTCATTGTTGTCTTCCCCTCCATTATGGTGATTGTTGCTAGTTACCTTGAGGAGGAGACCAATTCCCTTGTGACTGTTGCCATTGAGATGAAGGAATCTGATAATTAGGCCAAAGATTTTGAGAGTTATTCCAAGACTGAGGAGTATAATCTCCAAAATTTTGGGAATATGGAGGTTGCCACTGATTGTTTTGTGCATTGAAGTTCATATAAGGATTAGAAAATGACAATGGTTCTTATGGCATACCTTGTCTTTGAGGCCAAGGCCTTTGTTGCGCAACATAAAAGAGTTGTTCATCATTTCCATAGATAGGCTTGAAATCTAGGGAACTCTGTTGGCTATCAATTTTAGCTAGTAGTTTACATCTACAGTCATTCTTCTTTTGTCGAGAGTAAGGATAAAATTCAGTAAGCACAGCCTCTTCTTCCTCATGATTCTTCCTTTCCTAAACTATATCTAATTGAGTAGCCATATTATTAATTATATCCTCTTTAAATTCCTTTAATAGATGAGTTATTTCTATTCTTGAAACTATTGTAGATGACTTTGCAATTGAAGAACCAGGCCTATAGTGTCTTCCCCTCTTGGCTACAGCTCTGGAGTACTTTTGACAGATTTGTTTGATATCATCCCATTGAACTTGAGTAATATCTCCTCCTTCCATTAGATCTAAGGAGTCAACACAATCTTCATTGATTCCCCTTAGAAAGATCAACTTCATAGAATCTTCAATCAAAGTGCTATGCTTGGATTTCCTGACACTAAATAAAAACCTCTCCAAATAGTCTTCCAAGCTTTCATCTTCTTTTTGTGTCATCCTAAAGATATCATCACCATGTCGGTCCATTCCCCTGCAATAGTCTTTATACTTATCCAATAAGTTTGTCTTCATCTCTTCCCAGGTAGTTATTACATCTCTTCCTAGACTCATAAACCATCTCAGGGCAACTTCTTTGAAAGTAGAAGGGAATAAATTATGTTTATGAGTGTTAGTGGTATAATCATAACTTCTGGAAAGGATATCAAATTCAAAGAAAAAGGTATCCAGATATTCTATTACCAAACCATGATATTTTGAAAGAGAAGAAGCTAGTATGTTCTTCAAATTTGCATTATCATGCTGGTCAGGAATGGGAAACTCAAAATGTTGGGTTTATAGGAGGAAGTGGAGGATTTGCTGCCATTGGTCCCTTATAAAGGAATAGAGGTAAAATGTTTTGTTTAGGGGGTTCGTTCAGAAAGTCTAGGTCTCCTTCTGACAAATTAAAAACACCTCTATTTCGCACATAAGCTTCTGCAAAAGGGTTTACTTCAGGTGCTTGATCTGATCTTATATCTTGAGTGAAATGTGAGGGAAGAAACCTTCCTAATGAATCTCTTCACCTTCTATGAATGCATATTAATGAAGAAAATTCAAAGAGCTAACTAAGAAAATTTAGAAACTAACAGTTACCACAGGTTCTTAGCTTGGCACCATCCTCGACATCGGTGCCAAAAATGTGGGTCCTTACAACTGGAATGACAACTAGGTAATAAAACACCATTTGGAGATTGAATATCCTTGAATAGATAGCTTTTTTGTAGCAAAGGCTCATTTACTTATCAACCAGGGATGTAAACTTAAGATGGGCCAGCATTGTATGTGCACCAAGTTCATATCACAACCATTCTATATTACTGCAGGAAAGGAAATTCTTTTAAAGTAAACAAACAAAATCTCAATGAACTAATACTTAATCTCACAACTGGAAATTACTTTAAACAACTAATGCTAAATGATAAAGTTCTGGCAAGCAACAGGAACTACTCTGTTGTTGTGGCTGCATAAATAGACACAGGAACTGTTTCCAATAGTTGCAGGAATAGAAAATTGTTGAAATAACTATTACTGAAGAATGAAAACTAACTAGAACAAATGAAGGATTACTCACCAAGTGGGCCCCCTTTAGTGAGTATCTTCAGAGCTTTCAGATTACATTTCCTAAGCATTCAAAATCACATTGATCTCTTTATTTCATCTTGACTATGAAAAATAATATAAAATACTAGAAGACTCCATATTATAAATATTATGGTCATTCTCTATTATCCCTAAGAGGAGAGAGATCCCTTTTATTTATAATAAATATTATAACAAGCTCCTAACTAATCGACCACATTCCTACAGAATAGGCGAATAGGATTTATTAAAAAAAGAAGAAGAAGAAGTCAAGGCAAGAAAATAGAATAACATCTATCCTACAACTGAGAAAATATAGCATGACTTGCTTCCTGGATCTAAACTCCACTAAGAACAGTTATAAATATTTCATAAATCATTCTGCTCAAGAGCTGGTCAAGTGGCTTTGATCATTACTGCTTTTCTCTGATCGGGTCTGCATTACGGCTATATAATTGGTAATTCTTTAAACCACCACTTAGTCTTTACTTCTCCTTTGCCAACCCTGCATCATGATATTAATGTGCACAACAAACATGTGTATATACTAATAATGCTAACATGATATAATGTAAACCATACTTAAAATTGATTTTAGACATTTGCATAAATAAATCATTGAAAACAATTATATGACATCCTTAAGTATAAGTCAAATTAGTTTCAAAAAAATTTAAAAGGTATCAACTTAGAAGAGTATCATGATCCAAATTTCATCTAATCACAAGACCTAGGTAGGAGTATTATAGAAAAAATCTATCAAAATAGAGCCATTTTTTAGGCTCATCATGGGGATCCACAACTTCAATTAAGCATTGATTAGTATCCACCATAAAAAAGATTGTGTCTTGATATTTTTCAACTGTTGACATAGGGATTCTCTCCCTCTAATGCACTTCTTGCTAGTAATTATTGATGTAACCCTAGAGGTTTTTATTCTGGACTTCAGAGTCACTAGATTTGTATAAGTATTCCTGGATTGGCACATGTACTGGTCTATCAAAGGCCCACAGCACTTTCCAAACACCGATAATCTCATTCATAAAGTAGAAAAATAAACATAGAAATAGGGTATCATACTTGAAAGTGTGCTTCTTATTTTCCTTTATCTTCTTCATATTCTTCAAAAGCTCACAATGGAGCAACTCACAAAGAACATACTTGTTATTTTCTCCCATCATCTCATATGCAACATAAATTGCAGTACCAGAAATGAAGTTCTCCCTACTGTAGAAGTGAATCTTGTAACCAATCACCATTGAGGCAAATTATATATCATGCTCTAGGATTTCGTTGCTAGTCATTGTTTGTTTGTCAAATTTCAATTTGTTTGCATTTGTCACAATATCATTCTTTGTAGCCTTCAAGGATGGAAATTCTCTGGATGCACACAGACCTATCATAGCTTTTATAACAGTCTTTGTGATCTCGTGGGGCTTGTTTAAGCACATGAATTCATCATACACTTGGCTTAATATGCACCGGATCCACTCGGGTTCACAGAATATTGGAAATCTAACAAACTGTGTGAAACCCTTGTTTTCCAACCCTTAAAATTTTGGTTTCAACTTTGAACTTCCATCAGACAAATAATTGTTGTAGAGATTCAACATGCTTGAGTTTCCCAATTCCTCAATGGGACAATGCATATAAACTCTAATGTTTTCAATGTGTAAAAATTTGTAGGGAACCATTGAAAATGTGCTCTTAGGATCATCTTCCATAGAGATGAAAGAATGATTCTTGAAATTTGATTGTGCATGCTTAGTGATATTTACAACAAGAGGGGTCACAATATTAGATGTAGCCATTTTAGTAATTTTAAATTTCAAACATGACATGTTCTACTGATAAATACCTTTGTCAATTGATTAAATTTTCTTGCCAAATTGCTAGAGACATCTTCTTTCATGCTTCAATCATTGAAAATCTTGCTTGCCGAGCTTTCCAAACTTCTTCTCTTCAAATGCGAATTGAGAAATGAACTGGTAAAGTCACTTTTTATCCATCACAAACCTAACTTTTCATTCTAATAAATGCACTTTTCCCTAATACTTCTAGATACTCTGTTTTGCACATAAATCTTCTATGGACCTTCAACTTTGCTCAAATTCTTCTGCAAATCTATCAAAAATATCTATGATCATCACATAAATCTTCTGCAACTTGTCAGAATGAGGCATAGATCCCAAACTAGGGTTTTGTAATATTTTCATTATAGTTCCCCTGAGGCTAGATGCCTTAGCTTGGCTACCAAATGTAGTTCCAACACCAAAATTTGGTGTGTATCCACCTCTTACATCAATATTGCTCTTTTTAACCCAAGTCTTCTTCATATGATCTTTGATCTCATCAACCTTTTCTTTTCCCTTCTCATTTCCCTTCACATTATTGTTCTTGTCTTTTGGACCTCTCCTATTCATATTTTTGCTTCTACAATACTTTGAAATGTGATCGGATTTGTTGTAAGCATTACAAACAACATTTCCTTACATAGGTCTAAAGTTCACCTGATTTCCTCTTGATGTGCACTAATTGTAAATATATCCAAACCTACCACATGCATAACATCTATCATTTCTCATATTTGGAAAGTTATTCATCACCTTTTTGCATTCATTTGACTTTTGACCATACCTGTTGCATTTGAAACATTGACTGGTAAAAGATGGACCATTATTGTTCATCCTACTTCTGCATTGACTAGCCATATGACCAAATTTATAGCAAAAAAAATAGTTACCATTGAACCTATGAGGATTACGTTGTCTTACCAGAGATCTTCTTGAAATGTTCTTCGGATATGTTCACTTGGAGCTTCCTTTCTTAAATTTAAGACCTTGTGTGTCATTTGGATTCTTCTGACTTGCAAGCATCTCATCTAGTCTACCTGAACTAATTTGAAAATTCTCCTTATAATCATTTACAACATCAAGATCAAATTTAAGAAGGATCCTCTTTCCAATATCTTTCTCATGTTCTCTAGCTTCTTGAAGGACACTCTTCAATTGTCCATTTTCACATTCAAGTCTACAACACTCTTCAGATTTGTCTTACAGGGACTGATCAAGCTTCTCCTTATTCTTCTTCCTTTCTTAGATCTCCCTTGTTAGTTTCATCACTATAGATTCCATCTCATTCTTCTTGACTATATTGGCTCTAACAAGTTTCTCACATTCTTATGTCTTATCCTTCAAGTGTTGATCATAAATGCTTTGGTTTTCTTTCTCCTTGAGCTGATCAACAAGTTCTTCTTTCTTTTACTTGGACTTACTCAGCTACTCCTTAAATGTCTGGATGAAATTTTTAGCATCCTTTAGATTTGCTTTGATTTGTCAGACCTTATCTTGTGCTTGATCAAGATCCTCAAGAGCTACAATAAGCTATTATCTAAGACTTTTGAAAACCACTGATTCACTTTCCCGAATTCACCTCAAGCTATTAGGCTTCTTCCGAGGAACTAGGTTCTGATACCAATTGTTGTGGTTGTAGGAAAGTCAATGATTGGTTTGCCCATTGTTGTCATCCCCTCCATTGTAGTGATTGTTGCCAGTTACTTTGAGGAGGAGACCAATTCCCTTGTGATTGATGCCATTGAGATGAAGGACTCTAATAATTAGGCCAAATATTTTGAGAGTTATTCCAAGACTGATGAGTATAATCTCCAAAATTTTGGGAATAAGGAGGTTTCCACTAATTTTTTTGTGCATTCAAGTTCATTTAAGGATTAGAAAATGACAATGGATCTTGGGTCATACCTTGTCTTTGAGGCCAAGGCCTTCATTGTGCAACATAAAAGAGTTGTTCATAGATAGGCTTTAAATTTGGGGAACTCTGTCAGCTATCAATTTTAGCTTGCAATTTACATCTATAGTCCTTCTTCTTTTGTTGACAGTGAGGAAAAAATTCAGTAACCATAGCCTCTGCTTCCTCATGATTCTTCCTTGCCAAAACTGTATCCAATTGAGTAGCCATATTATTAATTATATCATCTTTAAATTCCTTTAATAGATGAGTTTGCAATTGAAGAACCAGGCCTATAGTGTCTTCCCCTCTTGGTTGCAACTCTGGAGTACTTTTGACAGATTTGTTTGATAGCATCCCATTGAACTTGAGTAATATCTCCTCCTCCCATTAGATCTAAGGAGTCAACACAATCTTCATTGATTCCCCTTAGAAAGATCAACTTCATAGAATCTTCACTCTATTGGTATTTTGGTATGGTTTTGTCCTTGATGTCAACACCTACTAAAACACTAGCACTTTGGAGATCCAGCAGCATCCACTGGCAAGAAAGTAACTATTGCATAGTTACGGGTATATGTTTCACCGACAAGATATAATGATCACTGGCACTTGGAATGATATGGAAGAGACTTGGTAATGTTGAAGACATCATGTGGACACTTTGTTTTGAATAATTAATCATTGGTATAATCATATTTGCATATTTTCTTTTACTGGCAAATAGGTCAAGGGTTACCTAGGGTTACACTGGCAAGTTCATCTTTTTTAGATCAGCATGGCACGCTATGGAGATGATTTATTATTGTTGTAAATGCTTTAAGCCAACATATTTAATCGGTTATTGCATCGGATAATATATTGTTTGTAAAATGTTTTATTGTGATATCTTGTAGAGCTGACCTACTAAAATTGGTCTTAGGTTATGGTATAAATGTAAGATCTTATTTGTAAGATCGAATGTGGAATGCGAAAAAAGAATTAAGTGAAGGTATATGCGAGATTAAGCAGAGCTAGACATGAAGACATCATTTGAAGCTGAAGCTAGGTTTTTTTGTGGAAGCATATCAACAATACACCGGTACTGAATCTAGCATATGAAGATGCTATTTTGTGTGGTACATTCTTATTGGATTTAACCATCCAACTATAGTCAGTGTGACTCCCATTTTGTGATTGAGTAGTGAGCTCTAGGCTGTTGGCCTTTTTGCATATGCAAACCCCATTTATGTACACTTTCTATCTGCAGTAGTATCATTTGATTGTGGGTAAGGTTTCCCACCGTGGTTTTTCCCCTTACAGTGTTTCCACGTACAAATATTGGTGTTATGTGTTGTGGATGACTTTGTGTTTATGTTTCATACATTAATATATACCGGTAGAGAAATTAACTATTAACACTGTCTACCGGCATACTTAACTGATTTACCGATATTAAGCATTAAGTTGATTGAGTTGTTTTTGGTTTGAATTTATTAGACAACTGATTCACCCCCCCTCTTAGTTGTCTCTGGGACATAAAAATTGGTATCAAAGCTTAGTCCTCTTTTGCAGAAGTTTAACAACTTGAGGAGATCCAATGACTACTAATTATTTCAGGAAGGACAGTCCTAAACTTGATGGAACCAACTATGGGATATGGAAGATTAGAATGGAGACGCATCTAAATTGCATTGGTAAAGACATCTAGGAAGTTACAAAGAATGGTTAAACTTCTATTGTACCTGGTCAGACCACTTCAACTACCTTAGCTAAAGATGAGGAGAATGATTTCAAAGCAAGAGAAGCACTTCTGAGCACTTTATCATAACAACAAATCATGGGATTATCAGATAGGTCTACTGCTAAAGCTATTTGGGATCATTTGGAAACATTGAATGAAGGAACTTCCACAGTCAAGATTGCAAAACTTGAAAGCTTCTGAGTTAGGTATGAACATTTGAAAATGGAAGAAGATGAAAGGATTTATGCTTTTATGGAAAGAGTAAATGAAATTGTTTTGGGCATTAAATGTTGTGGAGGAACCTTGAGTGAGGATAAAATTGTTTCAAAAATCTTAAGAGGATTGCCATCGGCGTATAAAATGAAGGTTACTACTATAAATGAGTTGAGAACAATGCCTAATACATCAGTAACTAGGGATACATTGATTGGAAAACTTTTAGCTTTTGAAATTGAGGAATTTGGTCCCGTTGCTACTATAAAGATAGATTTGGCCTTTAAAGCATTAACATCATCCACTCCATCATTTGACAATTCACATTGGAAAGCCTTTTATGCAAGAGAACTTGAAGAAACTAGGAAGGAGAATGAAGAACTTGAAGAACTTGAAGCACTATTTGCAAGAAAAAAGCCTAAAGGTCCAGTTGGAAGTAAGTATGAAGGTAAAGAACCCTTTAAATGTTTTAACTACAATAAGATTGGTCATATGGCTTCGAGATGCCCTCATAGACATTCTAGACTAAGAGAAGAAGATAGAAGAACATACAAGCCTAATCCTGAATATCAGAGATATAGATTTAAGAAGAACAAAGACAAATCTTGTTATGTTGCTGATGAAGGTGTGACTGATGATTCTAATGAGGATCCAGCAAACAATGGATGGGTTTTTGTTGCTATAACAGAAGATCAACCAACACCTACTGCTCAACTGGTAGAACAAGCCCTAGCAGCTAAAGCTGAAGTAAAGGATGAGTGGATCATTGACTCTGGATGCTCACATCATATGACAAGAGACAAAGGTAAATTCTTGAACTTTCAAGAATACAATGGAGGTTTAGTAAGATTTGGAGATGACAAAGCCTATTCAATCAAAGGTAAGGGTACAATATCTCTTGATGGTAAGCATAACACTGACAATGTCTAATATGTTGAAGGATTAAAGCATAATCTTTTAAGTGTTGGTCAATTAGTTGAGAAATGATTTTAGTTACAATTTAAGAATGGAAAATGCAAAATCATGAATAGAATTGGTTTAGAAATTGCAACCGGTAATCAGACTAGAGGTAATATCTTTCATTTGAATAATAGTGAAAAGGCATGCTTGATTGAACATATAGATGAAAGTTGGTTATGGCATAAGAGACTTTATCATGTAAACTTTGATTGCATGGTAAAGATCAATACTTCTAAGGTAGTTAGAGATCTACCTAAAATTGTGAAACCTCAGAATACAATATGTAAGGAATGTCAAATTGGAAAACAAGTTAGAGCAAGTTTCAAAAGTATCCCAGAAAAATCCAATAATGCTCTTGATTTGATTCACACTGATTTATGTGGTCCAGCTAGAACTAAAAGTTTACAAGGTGATATATATTTCATGCTAATTATTGATGATTATTCTAGAATGTGTTGGGTTACTTTTCTCAGAGAAAAATCAGAAGCACTTGGAAAGTTCAAACTATTCAAAGCAATGGTTGAAAATGAAATCGGTAAGAAAATCAAATGTTTAAGATTAGATCAAGGAGGAGAATTCACATCTAAGGACTTTAATACATTCTATGAAGTGAATGGAATCAGAAGACAACTATCAGTACCTTGCACACCACAAGAGAATGGAGTTGTTGAAAGGAAAAACAAAACTATCTTGGATGCAACAAGAAGTATGTTATCTAAAGCAAATTTGCCACATGTATATTGGAGAGAAGCAATCAGCATAGTGGTCTATACATTCAACAAAGTTCACATCAAAGGTGAAACCGGTAAGACCCCTCATGAACTATGGTTTGGTAATACTCCTACTCTTAAGTATTTCAGAATTTTTGGAAGTAAATGTTATATTAGAAGAGATGAGTATATCGGAAAATTTGATCCTAGAAGTGATGAAGGAATATTTCTTGATTATTCATCTAAGAGAAAGGTATATAGATGTTTTAATTAAAGATTGTAGAAAATCGTTGAGAGTACAAATGTAAAGATTGATGAACAATTCAGAGGAACTTCAAGGTATATAGATTTTGAACCGGCAACAAAAATTGTGACAAATGAACCTACACTAAATCCACCGATATAGAATGAAGATCCAGTTACCCTGGTACCATTAGAAGATTCCATAGTAATTGAAGAACAACAGCAAACTAAGACACCCCAGTATGTAAAATTGAATAATTCTAAAGATCAGATAATTGGAAGCAAATTTAAAGGAGTTATGACAAGAGGGAGATTGGCAAATGAAGAGGTGTGTCTTATTTCTCAAATTGAACCATCATCTACAAATGAGGCATGTGAAGATAAATTTTGGATTAAAGCTATGGAAGAAGAATTAGAACAAATTGAGAAAAATAATACTTGGACATTAGTTCCCTGACCTAAAGATAAAAATGTAATTGGAACCAAATGGGTATTTAGAAACAAACTTAATGAAGATGGTAAGGTTGTCAGAAATAAAGAAAGACTACTGTGTAAGGGATATTCTCAGAAAGAAGGAGTTGATTACAATGAAGCCTTTGCACCAGTAGCAAGAATTGAGGCAGTCAGATTATTCTTGGCTTTTGCAGCTCACAAGAACTACAAAGTTTATCAAATGGATATTAAATGTGCATTATTGAATGGAGATCTTGAAGAGGAAGTCTATATTGAACAACCTGATGGATTTTCTTTGACAGAGGACAATAATATGGTTTGCAGGTTAAGAAAAGCTCTTTATGGATTGAAATAAGCCCCAAAAGTTAGGTTTTCTCTATTTTTAGAGTTTTTGGTTCATAGTTTGTACGAGTCTATAGTGTGTCGTGCAGATGTTTATGTGCCATACTAGTGCCCTTGGCTGAGACACTTATCTTTAGATAGAAATCTCTCTATTGTCTTATCTTATTATTTCTATAATTATATAGATTCACTAATTTCACTAGTTGGAGATATCTGAATGCATGTTGTGAAATTAACTCTCAAGGTAACATAGTTCTTCCCTTTGTAGGGTCACGTTTGCACCATTACAACTATAACCACTTTGAACCACAAAATAATGTTTATTGAGAGGTTGAGAAGTTTGAGGAGAACTATCACTTTAAACCTCAAAAAAGAGGATTATTAAGTGTTTGAAAGTTGTGTTCATAGCCATTCACATTTATCATATTAAGCAATCTTTTAGACATAGAGTTTTTAAGATTGTTTGAAGAGGTTTTAGTATAAGATAAATCATCAATAACATCATCTAGCATAGCATAGTCATCACTACCAAATGCTTGATTATTAGATTGGATGGGAGGTAAATCATAATAAAAGGGATTCTTATATGTCACCATGTTACTAGATCAAGATGATGACCTTGATAGGGATGACTTCATGAGAAGAATCATCAAACTTATCTAAATCATCACTATGAAATGGCATAGTAACTATGTTGATGAGTATATGGTAATTTAATGTTTGTTTATAAGTCTTAGGATAAAAGAATTCATCAAGAACCTCATGAAGTTATTCCTTACTAAAAGTTTAATCATTTTAATCAAATGGATTATCACATGTATGAAAATCTTGAAAATAAAGATCTAACATTGTTGAAAACTAACTTATGAAATGAAAAGTGTATATAAATCTAAACACACACACATCCATTAAATAATAATTTTGAATTTTTTTTATGTTTTGAGCATGAAATGATAATATCAAAATAGAAAAATGCAATTTAAGAGAGTCATGTTAATCAAAATGTATTGGATGAGAATATAATTTGGTAGAATTAGGACATAAATACACTTTCATTCAAACATTGGAATACAAAATCACCTAGAGAAGTGATCATCCTTGAATAATTCTAATGAAAGAGAGTTAATGGATATTTATATTCCTTTGATTCGACAAAAAGGGATATGTCAAGTATGGGAGAATGCAAGATTACAATAAAAGTATAAAAGGACACAAACACAAATGTGTTGTATAAAACTAATAGATAACAAAACTGAGATAGTGAATATAGATTTGAGAAAAAGGTTTTACAATACACCTATACATGAAATACCAAGTTAAACTAACAAGACCAGGACCTTGGGTGCCTTGGTCTGATGAGCTATTATCCAAGGGCCTGGATCATGATGCGAGAGTGACCTTGAAATATGAAGTTGAACAAGGAGGACCATGGTTTTGGGTGCCATATTCCCTAAGAAACAAGCTAATATTCTACAAGAAAACCTTTTCATGCTTCCTAAGATTTCTTGATGACTTCCCATTTTGTCGGATACCTGTAAATATGTTTGCAAACATAAAATGGTAGGGTTATGGCTATATAAGTGTTTGTCTTAGTCAAACCCCTTATTTTGGTGATTTCCACCACAAATAACTACTACTATAACTTAAAAAGTGTATGTGCACTCTTGAATCTTATGTGTGTGTAATATTTCTATGAGCTAAATGTAAACTAGATTTCTGTAGACACCTAAAAATGTCTCATTGATCATGTACTAATTATTCCTCTAATTGATTAAATAATTCTTTAATTCTTTAATTAATTTAATTAATCTTATTCTTCTATTTCATATTTCCTCACAATCTTAATAATTATTCTATTTTTTATTTTATCATCATTTAATCATTTTAATCATTTTCTAAATATTAATTAAATATTTATTATTTAATTAATTCTGATTAATTTCCCAATTTAAATAATCTTTATTATTTAAATAAATTAATTCTCAATTTCTATCTCTAATCATTTAATCATTCAACCCTCTTCTAAAAATTAATTAAATATTTATTATTTAATTAATTATGATTTAATCCTTTAAATTAAATAATCTTTATTATTTAATTAAATTCCATTCCTAAATAATTAAATAGTTTCTTTAAATTATTTAATTAACTAATTAATTCTTCATTTCCAAATCCCCAAATTCTAATTTCATTTAATTTCATATTCTTCTAATTTCTTCCAAATTCAATTACATGTGCATGATTTCAAAAACCAAATTGAAAATCAAAGTCAAGTTCTAAATATATTCAAATACTAAATTGAATTAATAAATTCAATTATTTGAATAAATATCATGCAAAGATTAAATTGAAATCTAAATCTAAATGCAAGCACATGCTAAATTATATAATTCAATCAATTAATTAATTAAATCATTTATCTGTTCAACTTCGATTTCCATCTTTCAGTTAGCTTTTTCTAAATTAAGCTTTCTTTGTCATCTTCTTTATTTCCTCCAATCATTCTTTTTCTTCCTTCAGTCATCTTTTTCTCAATTAGTTGACTCAATTAATCTATTCAATCTATTGAGTTTCACTCCTACAATTAGCAGTTCAACTATCAATTTTCATTTGAGCTCACCTAAGTTCCACCTCTTGATCAATCTATTCCACTTTTCAATCAATCTTCTCCAATTTTCTATAAACTGAGCATCCAATCTCCATTTTCAATAATCATGAACTTCGAATCTTTGTGTCATTTGCAGGTTACCAGCGCAATATCTGAGAGCCATCATACCATAGAGAAGAGAAGAGTAATGGAAGCAATATCCAATCTTGGAATAGGGAGTTTGATTTGAATTAGATTGATTTGATTTATAATTCCTATTTGCTTGATATTGCATTATTTCATTGTCTTGTTTGTTAGATTCTTTGATTAGTTAGGGATTTGTGATTTCCCTTTTGATTTCTAATTGATTATTGTTAATAAGATGAATTTTGCATGCATACATTTTGGTGAACCTGACGTGAAACACAACTAACTTACCTTCTCTGTTCTCTGTGTAATTTTACAGGTTGTACAGATTTTTGCTTTTTTTTTTTTACAAATTTTGCACGGATTTTGAGAACAGATATTTCATCATGCAATCACGATAACATCATCCCACAATCACATAGACAACATCATGCATTCAACCCCTCGAGGTCATGTATTCACTCTGACAGGGTTACGCAATAACCCTATTCAGATCACGCAATTGCCCTTCTCGGATTATGTATTCGCAGGGAAAACTTTTGTCTAGTTTTTTATTCTGTCTGTTATTTTGTCTATCTAATTCTGTCTCAAATTGGGTTAATCTGGGATCAAATTTCTTTTATTTCCTAATTTGATTATAAATTTTATGGCAAGAAAAGTATAGTTTAGGATTTCAGGTGTGAGAAGGATGAAACAACAAAGAACAAAAGCCAAATGCTATCAAAAGGTTCTCCAAGCAGAAAAATTGATACAAGATTCGGAAGAGCAACTAGCTTTTGATAGATATAATAGCTAAGTTCTTTCTTATTAAGTTAAATATGATCTAATCAATATAGAATGGATCATGAAAGATTTGGCTAGGGCTTCCCAATTGGTTTTGCAGGTTCCTGATCGGGTTTAGTTTTCTTTTATTTTTTAGTTTTTAACTTTTGTTGTTATCTGCCTATCTATCACGCAATTGACCTATTGTTTCTATGCAATCGATCAGTCATCATCAAGCATTGTGTCTGTCAGAATTACGCATTCGCTCTATCGGGTTCACTCATTCGATCTGTAAGTATCAGGCAATCACACAGGTAGGATTACACATTCGTTTCTATCAAATTTTCAGTTTCTATTTTCTGTTGGTTGGACTTTACTACTAATATTTTGTTAATAGCTTGTGGTAGATTTGCAGAGAGGATTAGATTAGTATTTTTGCATGCATCACCTCACACTTCATTTTTTGGTTCTTAAAATCAACAATAGTTAAAATGGACATGCATGGACAATCTCACACTTCGTTGTTGGTGCTTAAAATGAACATGGGCTAAAATTGACATGCATGTATCTCACACTTGGTCTTTTGGTGCTTAAAATCAACAAATGGTTAAAATTGACATGTATGCCTTCATATTTCGATTTGGTGTTTAAAATAGACATGCACATGCGTATCTAACACCTAAATTTGGGCTATAAAATGAGCGTGAATCAGGCTGCATTAGATTAAATCATTTTTCTTTTTCTTAAGGTAAAGAATTTTAATTGTGTTTGGGGTGGACCTATTGTTGCACTAACTAACTTTCCACCTGCCTTAGGGGTCTTGGGAGAAAGGAGGAAGGTGACAACAACATCCAAATTTTTATTTTATTCTACATAGTTAAGGGTATCTTTGACTGGGGATTTCATCACCCCATAGAGGTACTTCAAATTGGGATGCATTGGGGATATCATCTCTCCCAGCGTACTCTTGAGCAGGTTTTTTGAGCTGCTATATAAATATACTGGTCAATGGCTAGAGTGTTGAGTGAATTTGACATATGTGGGGGCCTTCCCTGCATTGAAAAGATCAACTAAATTCTTAAGTGGCTTTCTCTGAGAATCCTTTGTTGGATCGAGACCCCTCGAAACCTAATACTAAGAACCAATTTAGTTGCCAAAAATCCTACGTTTAGTGATTTCGGGAGTGCAAATCGTACCCCATAGATACCCTTCATGTACCTTACACTATGATACAAGAATCCATTGGCTATAAGATCTTTGGATCTTTGAGGTAAGAGAGACTGGCATGCCCGAGAAGTGTGTGTCGTGGAGTGGATCCAGTGCTGCCAAACTCTCTATCTGTTCATTTTCTTTCGATATTTTATTGTAAGGGCCTCATTTGAATGGTGTCCACTATCTAGCCTAAGATTGTATTCTATGCTTTTTTATGTATCATTGTGGTAGACAAGTATTGAGTTAGTCCCTTGGGCTATTTTAGGCCCTATCCCACGTATCTCTGAATTTTCCGAGGTTGTTTGAAAATTGAGTCTGTTAGCTATACATACCTACCAACAATTGTTCTCAGATTTGTAAAACTACAAAACATTGTCCCACATACGAAGTTATAGAAAACAAAGTCCATTTTGAAACCAAAACTCAAAAGTCTTTACATACTTGTGACCCTAGGTAGTCTTTTGCATAGTCCCACTTACATCCTCATTATCGTCCTGTCTTTTACCTAGTCCCACTTACATCCTCATTATCATCCTGCATCTTTTGTATAGTCCCACTTATGTCCTCATTATCGTCCTACTTCTTTTGCATAGTCTCACTTACGTCCTCATTATCATCCTACGTCTTTTACATAGTCCCACTTATGTCCACATTATCGTCCTAAGTCTTTTGCATTATCATCCATATTAGTTACATAGTCCTACATTATCATATACGTTGTCATATAGACCTCATATATGTCTACATTCATTATCAGTTATAGATTCATAGCATGTGTCATCATGGGTCTCCTAGGTGATGGTTTGCTCCCCTTCGAGCAACCTAATTTAGTTCCAAACGGCGGTCAACGAGAAATCATTGATGGTCTAGCTAACTTAGCTTGGGACTTAAGAAGAAGCACACATCAATATATAGGAGTCATACACGAGATAAACATTGAATCTAATATTTCTTGTAGGATTGATAGAGAGATTGAGGCTGAATGACTTAGTCAAGAAATGGAAAGACTTGCATTAGAGAAATCTAGAAATGCTCAACAGGTCTCACATAAAAATTCTCAATAGAGAGTCTATTATAGCCTTGCATACCTCATATTTACATCTATAGTCTAGTGTTAAGTCGTCATCTTGCATAGAACCACCCTCATATAATCAATTTCAGATGCTCGTCACAAGGTCACAAAAAGAGAAAGGAGTAATGGACCCAAACAACACACAGTCTATAAACCCTACTTGGAATATGGACATATCAATAGGTCAACACTCAAGTAGATAGACAATGTCCACCCTAAACAAATTACAATAGCATTTGACAAAGGAAGAAATTGAGTCCGCTCAACAAGACCCACATGTCCTCATGATCTTAGATGCACTTATACATAGTGATAGGGACAAGTATCTTTCATTGTTAATACAAAATGGGGTAAAACTACTTGAGCATTTTGATGTCACAAACATTTTACCACTAGGAAAAACTTTAGGTCAAGATAATAGTCAAAACACCACCCATGACACAAATACAAGCAACAACCTCCAGTCTTCCTCAAAACATACCTATCCAAACAAATGTCAATACAAATGCAAACTTTCAAATAAGTATGTCATCCTTGGCGATCAATGTTAGTATACCATCACAAAGCATACCGATAATATCAAGTGTCTTAGTTCCTATTCAAACACAAACAACAAGTGCAACCCAACCTCTAGGTTCCTATTCTATGGGATCCACATATAGTCATCAAAATGCAAATATAGGTCTTTCCAATACCACAAGTACAATTCAACCAAACATGGGTTCGTATATCACCTATTTCACAATACCTAGTGGAATGCACAACACACAAAGTTATAATCTTGGTACCTTCCAACAACCTCCTAGTTATGCAACCACAAATCCTTTTATATGACATACACAAACACAAGGTCTACCTTTGACACTAACAGATATTCTGACACAACAAATATAGAATTTTCAACAACAAATGACAACCATACAAACCGGTAATGACAAGAAAAGCTACACAATGTAGGATCTAGGTCCTTATCCATTTGATCACACATTATACATGCCGCCTTTCCCACAACATTTTGAAACACACAAATTTGATAGATATCGAGGGAAGGGTGATCCTAGAGATCATATCAGAGAATTTTTTATGGCATGTATAGAAGTTGCCTCAGAAGATACTTATTTAATGAGACTATTTCCTTAAAGTCTGGGAGGTCTGGCTTTATAGTGGTTTTCACATTTACCACCAACCATCACATCATGGGGAGAATTAGCTAAACAATTTATTGCAAACTTCTTGCACAAAATTGACACCCCAGTTACTTTGATGGATTTATGTGCTGCTAAACAATATGAGAATGAAACATTTGCATCATTCATACAATGATGGAGGGCTCTCTAGAGTAGGTGCAAGACAGTTATCCCAGAAATAGAGCAAGTGGACATGTTCATAGAAAACTTGATTCCCAAGATTAAATATCCAATACAAATGCAATGTTTAACCACATTCAAACAAATCATGGAAAAGGCTCTCAAATGTGAGAAGGGACTAGTATAACAAGGTCTTACTAAGTATGGCAACACCAACAACAATGACAAATCCAAGTTTTGGTCGAAAAACAAAAATGTGACCAATGATGGTATTGTAGACGCTAGAACAATAAACATAACTCGACCTGTTTTATCTTTGGGAACGAGTCAGTCATCTAATCCACATATAGGGAATAACACAATCTCAACAAATGTAAATGCTACACAAAACATTAACACAAATACCCCAAGGTAAATGCTCCAAGGAGAAATTATACACCCCTAGGAGAACCTATTGAGTCAGTGCTCGAAAAGTTAATACAAATAAACATGATCACTTTACCTGAAGTAAGAGTGTATGAACCAGGTCCTTTCAAACCCACATGGTGGAATGATAATGATTTCTGCGATTATCATTGGACTAAAGGTCACAAAACAACAAGTTGCTACAAATTGAAAAACTTGGTCCAGGATATGATGGACCAAAGAGACATCACAATTGATACTGATAAAACCTCAGCAAACACAAATCATACAATTTTTAAGGACCCTTTTGTTAAGAATGACAAAGGGAAAGCTACCACATCAGGTACCCAAGACAATACAACTAACTACACAAAGGTCTCATACGAATACACTATTCATTCCATTAGTACAAGAGATATAGCAAACAATGATTCACAAGAAACACTTGATCAAGATGACCAATATCAAGACACTCATAGAGATGATAACCAAATTTACATGATATCAGAGGCATCGAAGTATGATGATGATAGAAATCTTTGTCTCAAAGACTGGGGGCATGATCTTGACCATCTCACTCTGGTTGGTTTGAAGATGAACTCATAGAACATATCATGGATGTCAAACATACACATAAAGACTATGAAGAGGGATTTAACCTAAATCTCGATAAAATAGCCTATGATATAGACAAGTCTTGTAAGTCAAATGATATAGTCACTACAATCACCATAACTCCTATAGACAAAGATTGTGCAGTAGTTACTCGCAGATCAAAGATAACTTTACAAGGAATACCACAAAATCAACCACCAGCAATAGGGACTTACAATGTTGTTGAGAAACTTAAGAAAACTCCAGCACAAATATCATTATTCAAACTATTGTGTATTTCACCCACTCATAGAGCTATACTAGACAAAGTACTTCAAGATTTGGTAGTGGACAAAGATATAGATGAAAATGCCTTCAAGTCTATGGTGGGAAATTTGACACAAGGCACAAGTATTGCATTAACAGAACAAGATATTCCTAGTGATAGACTGCTTCATAATGACCCACTACATCTGGAAGCTTACATTTATAAGAGAAGAATCAGAAGAGTACTCATAGATGGGGGATCCGGACTCAACATGTACTTTAAAGGTGGTCAAAGCACTAGGATATTCTGAACTTCACATTGATTCTTCCAAGAGGATAAATATCAAGGCTTACAATGATGAAGAATGTCCATCAAAAGGCATTGTAACATCACTTGTACAAGTAGGACCTATAACGATAGAGGTCTCTTTTCATGTCTTGGATAGAGAACTAGGATATAACATGTTATTAGGTTGCCCATGGATCCACACCATGCAAGCAGTACCATCCACATTTCATCAGTGTGTCAAATTCCCATACAATGGTATTGAAATCACCATAAAGGGTGATCCAAACCCATTCCAACATTGCAATTACCTAAAAGATAGTGTGGACAATCAGGTACCTATCAATCAGGCCGCACCTCTCACTACACAATTGGAAACATTACAAATCACAGAAACAAAAAAGGATATGCCTACAACATCCTCCTTATAGATAAAAGATATTGGTTGTGGAGAGTACTCTATTGCAAATACTTTAAGTGGGAGATAGTTGTCTCTTTCCCCTAAGTCATTTGGGTTACCTCACACTATAGTGCAAAAATAGGACAAAGGAAAAGAAATTGTCAGATACACAGACTCATGCTCTTTCATTAGATGGGGTGACTTACAAGAAGAATCCCTCAATGAAGATGTTAACCATTGGATATATAAAGAAGAATATCACATGATGATACCCAAAATACCCATATATTAGTATGAAAATGGATTCAAAATACTCCAGAGACATGGATATGATGGTACCATAGGCCTT
Source organism: Cryptomeria japonica (assembly GCF_030272615.1). NCBI lineage: Eukaryota > Viridiplantae > Streptophyta > Pinopsida > Cupressales > Cupressaceae > Cryptomeria > Cryptomeria japonica. Next base: position 227,672,505 of record NC_081411.1, on the reverse strand, counting down.
GGGTTGTAGAAACAAGGAAGACTAGAACCTGTTGTTCCTAATGATAATCCAGGGAATCAAGGATTGAGATGTAAGCATGTACAACATATCATAGAAGCAAGATAGCATACCTCCGATATATTAAATCAACCAAGGAAACTGTCAGATTACATACCACAAAGGGATTTGTCCACACAGGCGCTTCCATCTGCATCTCAAACAAGTAATTAGGTACCTACATCACCTAGTGCAGAATCAGATGGAGAAGACATGAGGCAACTCCTGCAAGATCCTACCATTGAGTTACAAAATGATGCAGTTGTTGACACAGCAGTACAGCTAATATGGCAACAGCTGCAGGTTTACCACCAGCACCCAAATCCCATCCATGGTTATTGTCACTAATTCTACCATGAGAAACAACTCAGGCTCAACCTAATGAAACAAATGAAGAAAGATTGCAAAGATTTATACCAGGCTTAAGAAGGGTAACTAATGTCCAAAGAAGACCAGTAAATCTACAACAAAATCAAAGGTAGGAACAAGAAGAAATAAGTGATAACAACACATATGATGAAACATATATTGAAAGTGAGACAGACTCTCATGATTACGAATTCTTATCACTCCATGATTCTAGCCCAACAAAAAGTGTAATATCAAGGTATCAAATAAAGCTTATATAGGATGAAAATACACAAAGTCATTCAAACAATCAAGTCTTCATTTTATCAGAGTCTACTAAAGAAGTGAATAATGATTTACCCTAAGTGAATTCACACTTGATTGATTGGGGGCAAGAAGGAAAACCAATGATGGATTGGTTTGAAAATGACGAAGCAATTTCAGAATTTCTAGGAGTCGGAGAAGGATTTCCACAAGGTGATCACAAAGAAGGGTTTATTGTAGACTTGAATAGAACAACATACTTTGGAGAAGAGAGTTCTTCTGCAACAAAAGATAAGGATAAAACTACCCATAATGGCAAGATTGACTTGGGTAATCTTCCTAGGGAAAGAGAAAGTTTAGCATTACTTACAAAGGAAACAAAAGAAGTAAACATAGCAGAAGGGGAGGTTGTACATAACATCCATCTGGAAAAATCACTAAGCAAAGAAGAAAAAGACATATTCATTCATTTTTTCAAGAAACAATCTATCAAATTTGCTTGGTCCTATTCAGACATGCCAGGCTTAGACTCTAAATTAGTGTTGCATCACTTACCTTTGATACCAAGAGTTAAACCTTACAAGCAAAAATTGAGAAAAATGAATCCAAGTATCACATTATTGGTTAAAATAGAACTACAAAAGTTGTTGGATGTAGGTTTTATTAGAACTATTGACTATGCAGAATGGATATCCAACCTAGTACCTATGACTAAACCCATAGGAGGCATAAGAATTTGAATGGATTACCGGGATCTAAATAAAGCTTGTCCTAAGGATGGCTTCCCACTACCAAATATTGATATGATAGTTGACCTAACAGCTGGAAATGAGATGCTATCCTTAATGGATGGTTTTTCAGGATACAACTAGATTAAAATTGCACCAGAAGATCAACATTAAATGGCCTTTATATGCCCATGGGGAACATACTCCTGGAATGTGATGCCATTTGGTTTCAAAAACATTGGAGCAACATATCAAAGAGCCATGACAACATTATTTCATGACATGATCCACAACATAATGGACGACTATGTGGATGATATATTGGCTAAATCACAAACAAGAGAAAGTTGCCTTGCAGTTCTTACATAAATATTTGATCAGTTGGAACAGTATAATGTCAGATTAAACCTGAAGAAGTGTTTGTTTGGCATAACAACAGGTAAATTGTTAGGGTTTATAGTGTCAAATAGAGGAATTGAAATAGACCCTACCAAGGTCAAGGCAATCATTGATATGCAACCTCCATCAACACTTAAACAACTTAGAGGGTTACAAGAAAGACTGCAATCCATAAGGAGATTCATAGCATAGTTGGTAGATAAGTGTCACCCATTCTAGAATTTACTCAGGAAAGGAGTTACTTTTAAATGGATAGAACAATGCTAGGAAGCTTTCCAAACTCTGAAAGACTATCTTTTGAACACACCAGTGTTAATGTCTCCTACTCTAGGAAAACCTCTATTGGCACAACATGACAAAAATGGAAAACAAAGAGCCATTTATTATATAAGTAGGACTTGTTGGCAAATGCACACTCCAATGAGAAATTGTAGGTGATTGAAGGTTTTGTCATTGATGGAAACCTTGCAATCATATGATATCGACAAGACAAATATACCGGCACCAGCAACGACAAACTCTACACTAGAACACAGAACACCAACAGTGAAAGGAAGGATACCGACACCTTGGCCGACTTCAATTTTGCTTAAATGTATTTTGTAATTAATTGTAAAATCATTGTAAGATGACATGGCAAGTTGTAATATGACTCATATATGTATGAGATCATTGTAGATCATTTTAGAAATAAGAAATGTGGAAAAGTGTGTAATAAGGACATAGGCAAAATTATGCAAACCTAATATGCGACATATTGGTTAAGGGTTTATGTTGTAGCCGAGCTTAAATCGGTACTGAATCTAGCATAGTAGATGCTGAACTGAAGTAGTACAAGACATTGGATTAATATAATCCATTTTTGTAAGTCAATGTGACTTCTTTTGTATTTCAGCAGTGAGCTCTAGGAACTTGGCCTTCCTACATGTGCATGCCCCTATTGTAAGAGTAATATTCCCTTATTGGCTAGTAAGCAAATATTGTGGGTCACAAATCCCACCAAGGTTTTTCCCACACTGGGTTTCCTCATTAAAATACTATGTTATGGTGTGGTTCTCATGTGGTTGTTGTTATTCTTGTTTATTGCATTATTTCTGGTTTACCGGTACACTATATTGATATGCTTTTCATGTTTTAAATCAAGTAAATTTATCAATCGGTTAGATACCGATTCACCTCCCCTCTCAGTATCTTTGAGAATCCTAACAATTGATATCAGAGCCTGGTCCTCTATTTTTCAAAAGCCGAACAGCTTAAGGAAGATCTTGTCACCGGTAGAGATGGAAAACTTGAGAAAGCAATTGGAAACAACTCTTATAGACTATGATGTAGAAAAGGTGAAGAATATCAAACTTGAAGATGATCTAAAGGCTACACATGATATTTTCCAAGCACTTCAAGAAAATATTACTATTGCAAGAAATAAGAGAAGAGAACTTTGTGAAAAAATGCAGAATAATGAAGATGAACAAGAAACTCTTAATGATCTTATGAACAAGATGAGACAAGAAAACACTTCATTGAAGAATGAGATGCAAGATATGACTATGAGATTTTGTAAAGAAAATGAAAATTGGAAGAAAAATGAAGAAGACTTGGTTAGAAGACTAAATGATGTTGGAAATGAAAACACAAGACTCAGCCATGAAAATGATATGTTGAAGACAGACTTGATGCATACACAAAATGACACAAATGAACTCATGAGATAGAAAGGAATCTTGGAAAGAGAACTGACTACTACAAACCAACACAAGGAGAAATTCAAGAAAAGTTCAGAAGAACTTAGTGAAATGTGGAAGAATCAGAAACCTAATGGTGATACAAATGGCCTTGGCTTTGAAATTGGTGAAAGCTCTGGTACTGCAAACAATCATGATCATAGAAAACCGGTAAGATAACCTACTGCTTACAAATTTAATGGCAAATGCTTTAACTATAACAAGTATGGTCATAGAGCAAATCAGTGTAGATCTAGAAATTATCAAAATACTAATACACCCACCGGTCAATGTTATAAATGCAACAAAGTTGGTCATAATTCAGAGAATTGCATAATGAATGTAAGATGCTACATTTGTGGAAGATTTGGACATTTATCTAATCAATGTAGAACACAAACTGGCATAGGATATGGGAAAGCTATTCAGAAAAACAATGTGACTTGTTATGCCTGTAACAAGATTAGACATATTGCTAAATTTTGTAGAAGCAAGCCCTCACCAGAAAATAACAAAGGTCCTAGTTTGAAAGGTAAAGAAAAAGTTGAAGAGGTAAAGCAAGAATTCTCAAAACAATGGATTAGAAAGTCAGATTAGAATGTTAATGGGAATACTCCTCCACTGACAGAACAAAGTAACACTCCACCAGCAAAAGATTCTTCATCTAACTCAAGAAAATTCTTTTGGGGGTTTAGCAACTAAATGAAAAACATGCTATTATTTCCTTGGTTGATGGTGAGAAGTTGAAATTAATTCTATACCGGCAAATGAGTTAAGTTGTGACTTAACCGACAAGCATTAAATGTGGTAGTTGGTGAAAAGAACAATTATAAAGAAAGTGTTTTAGCTCCTTTTTCATTCACTGAGCATTCAAATTTTTGAGAGCGCAAAAAATCTCGAGCGAAGGTATTCCAAGCGAAGAAGTGAAGCAATCTATCAAATCATTCATCCTTAAGGTAGAGTGAGGTATTTATAGCTATGGCATCTTCATCCACTCCTGAATTTATTGCAAACCCTACTGTTGTTGAAGTTGTTAAGTGACCTAGACCCATTTTTCAGCTAGTTCCCGAAATAGCTAAGAAAGATGATAGCATAGGTGAATTCTCTCAAATCCCTAAAGGAGTAGTATATGTTGAAGACCCTATTATGTATATACATTGTCATATTGATGAACTAGGTGATGATGAAATTAAAAATATGTATAAGACTGTAATCTGTAATGATTCCAGAAATGTCAAACCTAAACATAAGATAGTAGAAACCCTAGGTTTCAGTGAAATTCTTAGTATCCTGGATTTCCCCAAGGCTATCATAAGGATTGTGTTAAGCATAGTACATGGTGAATTTTTCTGGTTAGACTCTATTCATAAAATCACAAAAGAAGCAATAAAAGCAGTAACAGGGTTACCCTCCACTGGCAACAGACCTGACAAAACTAAGAAGGTCTCAAATGACTTAGTGACAAGCCTAACCTGTACCTAGAAAGTTTTACTACGTATATCCTTCACATCATTTACCATTTTTGGAAATGCTGAAACAATAGAAAGTGAAATTCAATCTAGAAAAAAGGTTAAGAAGGTTGAAGCAACCCTAAGGAAAGGAACCTGACAGGCAAAAGCAATTAAGGAAGATATGCTAAAACAAACTATTATAACTGAAAGCTTCAACCGAAAACTCACCTTTCACTAGTTGGAACTTCTTCTGAGAGTGATATACTGGCAGTATTCAAAAGGGTTGAAAGGAAAAGAAAACCCTCACCGATACCCTCTCCTACACCTAAAAGGACAAGACAGAAGCAATAGGCAGTAAGGCCTCCAACAAAGAAAATGACTCCTAAGAAGAAGGTAAAACAAACTATTGCTCCTATTGACAAACTTCTTAGCGAAATAGCTAAGGATGGTAAGCTGAAAAATATCAATAAATTGTACAAAACACTATCAGCTGATGATAAGGAAAGTATAGAGAATAGTGTAATCTTACACTTAGACATATACAAGAAATTCTTAATGGAAGTTGTTGATGAAATTCCAAATGACTTTTATAGAAGATTAGAAGCTAGAAGATTATCTATTCTTGAACTAGATAAAAAGATTAAGATTGAAAAATTGCTGGTAGTGTATCTAGTTAACTCACTTGATGAAATGGACAAATTAATCAGTGAGGCTAACCAGACAGTATTTTCTACTACTCACCGGCATGTAGCACTTATGGCAGGCAGAGTAAAGGATGTTTATGAGGAAACTGCTGATGGATGGGATATTTTCTTTGTGGAGAAAGAAAAAGAGGAAGAATTACTCAAACCTAAAACTATCAAAGTATATCAAAAGGATAGAGATAAGGGTAAAGGTAAGGTTGGTGGACCACCAAGTTTAAAAATAACTAACAATATGCCCCCACCTCCTTTAGATACTCCACCTGTAGATATCACTAAAAACCAACCGGCCACTGAAAGTATGGAGACTCTGGTAGAAGACACAAACACTGAATTAGAAATTTTGTATACAGTAAATGTAGATACGCAGGAAGTTAATGTCGTGGTTGACAGAGAAACCACTGAGGATAAGGACAAAGATGTGACTACTAAGTCACCGGCTGCAGAGGTTGAGTTAAACATAGAAAAACCTTCACAGGCAGAGCAACCAACAGAGGATACCACTGAGAAACTGGTAGATACAATAGATAAAACATCTGAAGAACCGGTTAAGGAAAGTTCTGAGGTATAGACCGAGATTACATCTGAGAAATTGACAACTAAAAACTCAGAGAAAACATCTGAGACATAGTTAGAGAAACCTAAATAGGTACCAGTTGAAGTACAAGTACAAACAGAGACAGTGCCACTAGCCCAAACTGAAAAGCCTAAAATTTTTTTTGTGGAAATGCAAACTCAGACTGACCTACCAGAGGTCAAACCAAGCAAGGAAATAACCACCACCTGTAGCATGGCTATTGTAAAAACTGTTGGACAAACATCTGGTACAGCTATGATAGAATTTAGACCTACTAATGTGACTGAGGCCTTATTAGATTCAATAAAGAAGATCACCAAATACAATGCACAAGCCTATAAGGCTATTGATGATACCATACCAATTCTCAAATTGATAGCACCCAAGTGTAGTATTGAGAATAAAGATTCTTTAGGTCAACTAGACACATTGTCTAAGTTTATCACCGACAACCTAGTAACTATTGATCAAATGAATGAGGATACATTTAAGGAGAGATTGATAAAAGAAAAAGAGAAATTCTTTGAGGATATTGTAAAGAAGAATAAAGAAGAAATGGACACCCTTTTACCAGAACTTGGAGAAATAATTCTTGACTTCAAGGAACTATACAGGGATACTTGCAAAACAAATGTCCTAATAGAGGATCTTGACAAGGAGATCAGCAAAATACAAGAGAAGATAGTTAATAATGCTAATAATCTGATTGGAACATCAGATTCATTTTTGGAATTAGAGAAGAAAATTGCAGAGCAGGAAGAGAAAATCAAGAAACTAGAAAATGACAAATAGGTAATAAAGGATAAGGCAAAGGACTTAAAATACAGACTTAGTCCAAGACTAGAGTATCTTATTTCTTTGAGAAAAGAAATATCTAAGGCTCTGGTTCCCAGACTGAAGACATCAGAAGAGCAAATGTACATACTCACCGGTATAGTGCAGAGAACGCAAGAAGCTATAAAAGACTGCAAAACATTCAGCAATGGCATAAATTTAGTTTTGATAGATATCTTTCAGATTGTAACCCACCGGTTACAAGAATTTCGACAGGACTCCACTAACAGGAAATCACAACCTTTATCATTGATGTCAAAGGGGGAGTAGTGGGATGAGAAAAATGATCAAAAGAAAGGACATCATCTGCTTAGGGGGAGCATACAGTTTTGGTAAGACAATTTTGGTAGACTATTTTTGGATATCATTTTGGACACTTTTGATTTTTCTCATGAGTGTTGCCATCAATGCCAAAGGGGGAGATTGTTGGTAAATGCACACTCCAATGAGAAATTGTAGGTGATTGAAGGTTTTGTCATTAATGGCAACCTTGCAATCATATGATACTGGCAAGACAAATATACCGACACTGCTAACGACAAACTCTACACCTGAACATAGAACACTGGTAGTGAAAGAAAGGATACTGACACCTTGGCCGACTTCAATTTTTCTTAAATGTATTTTGTAATTAATTGTAAAATCATTGTAAGCTGGCATGGAAAGTTGTAGTATGACTCATATATGTATGACATCATTGTAGATAATTTTAGAAATAGGAAATGTGGAAAAACATGTAATAAGGAGATAGGCGAAATTATGCAGACCTAATAGGCAAAATATTGGTTAAGGGTTTATGTTATAGCAGAGCTTAAACTGATACTGAATGTGGCATAGCAAATCCTAAATTGAAGCAGTACAAGACATTGGATTAACATAATCCATTTTTGTAAGTCAGTGTGACTTCTTTTGTCTTTGAGCAATGAGTTCTAGGCACTTGGCCTTCCTACATGTGCAGGCCCCTATTGTAACAGTAATATTCCCTTATTAGCCAGTAAGAGAATATTGTGGGTCACAAATCCCACTGAGGTTTTTCCCACACTAGGTTTCCTCATTAAAATATTGTGTTATGGCATGCTTCTCATGTGGCTATTGTTATTCTTGTTTACTGCATTATTTCTAGTTTACCGATACACTGTATTGATATGCTTTTCATGTTTTAAATCAAGTAAATTTATCAATCGGTTAGATACTGATTCACCCCCCCCTCTTAGTATCTTTGGGAATCCTAACAGGACTCTAATCGGCTACGAGCTTAATTATACTCCTACAGAGCGAGCATGCTTAGTAGTAATCTTTGCATCCCAAAAGTTGAGACATTACATGCTGAGTCATAAGGTACAACTCATTGCACACTTTGATCCACTCAAGTACCTATTAAGCAGAGCAACATTGTTCGGGTGATTGGCTAAGTGGGTTATGAGCCTAAGAAAGTTTGATATAGAGTACATAGACTGAAAAGCCATCAAAGGAAAAATTATAGCAGATCAATTAGCAAAGGCTTCTTTACAGGATAGTCACCTATTGCTGATAGACTTTCTAGATGAATCCATGTTTACATTAATTGCCTCTGTAATATGGAAATTATATTTTGATGGGTCATATACAAGTCATGGATCTGGAGCAAGGATTCTTTTCGTTACCCCTCAAGGGGATGTTATACCTAAGTCATTTAGGATCAATTTCTAATGCACAAACAATATACCTGAATATGAAGCTCTGATCATAGGGCTTCGTACAACTGTAAAATGGAGAATATAAGAGTCACAGGTCTATGTTGATTCATAGTTGATTGTAAACCAGGTCAATGATGATTGATTACAACAAGAAGGATGACAAACTCATGCCTTATAAGAAGTTGGTTGAATATTACAAGGAGCACTTCAGTAAAATTACCTTCGAACAGATCCCAAGGATACAAAAAAAGGCTGCAATTGCAATGGCAACCATATGATCTCTTCTCAATATGCCTGCTAATGAAACTGAGTTTGAGTTCATCATAGAATAGTTGATGCTACCGGCATATGAGACTCCCTTATCAGAATATGTATGTGCAATTATGGGTCAAGAATCACCTTGGTACAATGAAATATATACATATTTACATACTCAATACATGTCACCAGATTTGTTTAGAAATCAAAAGAAGACCTTTATTCATCAGGCATCTAGATACACCATTATAGCTGATACTTTGTATAGAAATGGTTTCGATGGGACTCTTCTTCGATGTTTAGATGAGAGTGAAGCACACCTTGCTTTAAAAGAAGTCCATGATGGAATCTGTGGGGCTCACCAAAGTAGTCCACCATTGTCAAAGAAATTGTTGAGAACATGTTACTACTGGCCAACTATGTAAAAGGACGCTTCTAAGTATGTACAGAAGTGTAAACAATGCCAAATGCATGGAGACCTTAATCATGCACCAACACAAGATCTTCAACCCATTACATCACCATGGCCATTTTCACAATGGGGATTAGATCTAGTGGGTAAAATCAACCCTACGTCTTCCAATGGGTACAAGTTCATCTTGATAGCAACTGAGTACTTTACCAAATGGGTTGAGGCAATTCCTCTAACATACACCAATAGAAAGAAGATATCAAAATTCATGCTCAACTACATTATATGTAGATGCGGAGTTCCAATGTACTTTGTTATAGATAATGGATGACCATTTAAAAACCAAGAAATGAAAGAGTTGTGTGACAAATTTCACATACAATGAAGATTTGCCATGCCATATTATCCACAAATTAATGGACAAGCAGAGGCTACAAATAAAACAATATTAAAAATTCATAAGAAAGTAGTCACTGACATAGGATGGGACTGGCATCTCCAATTAAATCCAGCTCTTTGGGCTTATAGAATAGGAGTATGCACACCTATAGGAGCAACACCATATTCCTTCATCTATGGGATAGAATCGATACTCCCCATTGAAATATAAATACAATCTCTAAGAGTCTCCTTATAGAACATCATATCAGAGGAAGACTACAGAGTAGTAAGGTTACAAGAACTCAAAACCCTTGATGAAAAAAGACAAACAACATTCAACCATCTACAAGGATATCAAAACAGACTGAGACCAAGTTATAATAAATGGGTCCGCCCATGAACTTTTCAAGTAGGAGATCTAGTACTTAAAGAGAATCAAAGGAACCTAGCAGAATGAGAAAGGTTAGGGAAATTCAAACCTAACGGGCTAGGTCCTTTCATTATAACAAGGGTTATAGGAAATGGAGCATATAATTTGGCTACCATAGAGGGAGATCCACTATTTGACCCTATAAACAAAATGCACCTTAAGTGATATTGTAACTAAGGGCTGTGTAGTTTAGGTTTTACTTTCTGCATTGCATATCATATCAAACACTGCATTACATATATTTTCTTTTTTAAATGCATTGCATTCTCAAAATTTTCAGTAATTACATATAGTAGCATCAATAAAATAAGGCAACTATCCAAGTTTATCATTCATTTGCATTTAAGAGAAGCAAGGGTCATCTCCTTTCTTAGATATTAAGACATGAAATCTTTGAGGTCCTAAGGTCATTCATTTACAACATTACCCTGTGATGACACTTTGCTCGTGGTTGGGTAGTGATTTCACTATTTGAGACTTTTTAACCCACAATCTATCAATTGCTATATTTCAAACACACAATAAATCTCTAATTCATTCTAGACACCTAGTTGATCATATGACTAGTGAAAAATCTAAAATTCTACTTCAGCACCGCTATAATTGTCACACCCAAGTAGGTTTCATTACTTACAAGTCAAGGCAAGAAAAAAAAAGAATAAAAAAAGCTATGCCATGTATCCATCTCAAGGCAAAAGAGCAATGATATATAACTGAAATATCACGCATGCAAGTGTGACAAAAAGCTTGACTATGGGAACATGCAAGTAACTCCATCAGGGTTATGAACACCTACTAGCAATGGAGCAATATTTGAGAAATTACAGTCTATAACCTCGTTGGAGCTCTAAAGGCTTGTTGGCAGCGAGGCTCTATTCGGGATGCTTTTGAAGTTAGGATAACCCATGTAGCTAGTCATATAGGATGCTAAGGATCTTTAGTGAACACAAGAGCAGAAATTAACTCATCTGCTCACAAATGGGCAAAAGAAGATCAAAGTTTCAAGAACCAATGGAGAAGTTTTCCTCATCTCCATTTGTAAATCCTAGTCACTTAGTGTGTTGATTTGAATGTTCCAAGGGACCTTAGGGATCGATTATCTGCTTATCTATGAAATGTTTTGCACCTCCATTTCAATTGGTGTATTACAAATGCAAAAAAAAACATAGTGAACCTTGTCCAAATAGGAAATGCATCCTCATCAAGCATATTGCATTAACATAGGTCATGTGAAAAATTCATTTGTCTCCACATACATTCTGCAGATCATCATGTCATACAGGTCTGCACACTGGGGGCATAATTGAAAAAATCCAAAAAATCATATAAAGTCCTCAAAAAATTCTAAAAATCATGTAAAGTCTTGAAAAAAATCCAAAAAATCATATAGTCTTGAAAAAATCAAAAAAACAATGAAAAACTCAAAATCTAAAAACATTGAAAAACTCAAAATCCAAAAACAATGAAAAATCATAAAATACCAAAAACATCCATATAAGGTCTTGAAAAAATAATCCAAAAACATTCAAATATAGAAAACATAACAACCAAAAACATCTGCAAAACAATGCTACAAAATCCAAAAACATCGAATAAAGTCCTGAAAAAATCAATAAAAAAATTCAAATATCAATCTACATAATCCAAAAACATCGAAAAAGATCTTGGAAAAGAACTAAAAATCAGAAATCAATCAATCAGAAAAACTTGCAATAAAATGTCTTGTGAGAAACAAATACCCGAACAGATATCCAACAAACACTTCACATGAAGTTAACAAAGGATACAACTATCTAGTTAGACATCTACAATCAACTGATCAAACTATCTTATCAATCATATCATATCCATATCAATGTGATCATTATCTTGTCTTAAATAGAAGAGGATACACTCAAAATTAGACAGGTCAGTCTTAAACGGGGTCCGCAACTTTTTGAGATCAGACAATATCAACCATCACATCAAGCAACTAAGAACGAAGGCACAAGGTCAGTATAGTTACTGAATTTTTTCTAGGTCAGTCTTTATCTTTTTATCATTTGGCGATAGATATTGTTCCTATGCTACTCAAGGATGTCCACAAGTGACTAGAGGAGCTATGACGGGCATTATCTTTTTCTTTCTTTTTTGTTTGTGTTGTGAACCGATGAAATTGTAGAGAAATTTCTCTAGTGGGTCTCTGTGATAGGAGCTTCTAGCTATTGGATGCCACACATACCTTGACCCCTAGTGTAATTCCCAGAATGGAAGGTTCACTCCTTGTCTGCTATGTGTTTGTTTCTACAATGAGATATCTTTACATCTTGGTTCCTTATACCCTAATGTGCTAAGCTTCATTGTTCAATAATAAGGCTCAGTGATGAATATATATTGACACAATAAAATATGTGACATAGGTTCGTGATTCTTTCAGATTTCATTCTCATCCCATTCACTTATTGATAGTTTGTTGATTTCTCATCTTCTTTCTAAATAGTATTCTTTCTAACATTCTTTCTATCATCAATTTTTTTTTCTATCATCTAACAAACATTTCTTCAAGGTGTATCTGAGTTAAAATTGGTTCAGCCATTATCATACAAAAACATTTATTATAGATTCATTTGCATTCATTATAGATTTCATTACATTCATTATAGATTCCCTTGAGCATTCATTATAGATTCCATTAAGCATTCATAAGAGATTTCATTACATTCATTTAGATTTCATTTGCACCATTAATACATACATGAATTACCATTGCATAGAATCAAATAGATAGGTATCATAAAACTCATAGCATCATATAAGCATACATGGAAAACAAAACATAAATAGATCACTGCCAAAACTTGTATATCATATATATATACCTCAAAAAATATAATGTGTGTGAATACAATAAATAAGCTCGAAGGCTCAGATAACATAATCAACCAACACTGCCTTTGTCAGCAGGTGGATCCTGTCCACTAGATCCTACCCCAGGATGTCGAGTTGGTCCCATAACACCACCATTGCTAGTCCGTCGTGAAGTAGATCTACTCAATCTCCTCCCCATAAATTCACTGAAGCTATCCTCTCTTTGACCCTCAGGGATGGCTCTCTCATATGTCTGCTGATAATAAATAGACTCCTGCGCAGCAGTGAAATACCTATCTGCCTGGTCGCGCACATTGATACCTGCTCTAAAAAGATGATCAAAGAAATCCATAGTAATCTAACATCTCCGCACTACCTCATCTCTCTCCCTCTAGAGATGATTTCTCTTAGCATCAATGGCACCATAATATACATGGTAGGTCTCCCGCTCGACATCTCATCTAGCAACCTCATCCTCCAAACTCCGGATCCGCACTCTAAGAATCTGTAGCTCATCCTCCTCACCTCCCTATCCTCTCCCACCCTCTCTAGTAGACACATCCTCCAACTCTGGCATATCCTCATCATCACCTCCATCCTCGTTGCTCGATGACTCAGAAGAATCATTGCTATCCTCATTGCTAATATACTCGGTGTCTCCACCAATGTCTATATCCTCATCTCCCTCACCTCCCTCACCTCCTCCCTCATCATCCTCACCTCCTCTCTCATCTCCACCCTCTCCTCCTCCTTTGGCTCTCTCCCTTGCCTCTATCCTCAACTGTTGTCTAGGATGGCGAATCTGATGTGCTGTAATCAGAACAACAGGATCAGTCAAAGGCAGTGGCCTATGCCTAGAAAACCACACATCATACTCTGTCGTCGTCCCTAGATCCGCTGTACCTCTACCCCAACCCTAGAGTAATGGCTGTAGAGAATCAAACTCAATAGAAGAAACATGTGGCTATATGCAAACACCCCAATCAGATACCTCCCATGATACACGAGCGAAATAAGTTGTAACAACTGGTGTCACCTGTACCTCACTGATCTATCTGAGAACCCACCCTAGAAGATACATCTCAATGATCCACTAGGTCTCAAAGGTCCTACCAATAAGATATCTTTGTTGTTGGTAGAAAGGCAAGTGTACTACATCATCCTCCCAACTAGGGCAATCTAGTTATGGTCTCCAAATAAATGCTGCAATATATCAAACTAATGTCTCCAATATAAGGTATTACTTGAACCCCTGTGTCTAATACCTGCTGTATACCTGAAGGCATAAGGCTCATTAGGCTGCAAGTCTACATGAATGATAGGCTTAGATATAGAAATATGCTCCCATGCCCATGTGTGGAGAAGAGTCACACCACAACTGATAGACTGGTATCCAAGATACACAATACCATGCATTTGATAATATAACATGGCAAGTAGACAAGGACCCCACGCATACAATCCATGATGTACAATCATATCATGGAGCACTCTATCCCATCCAACTGGAAACCCATGTCCTCATCTGTTAGGTATTAGTAAACCACTGACAACACTGCATAATACAATAGTCATGTCATCATAGTCTAATTGGGCCCAAGGGATGTCATAATGACCACTGATCTGCAAGTCCTGTATCTCACACTTGAAAAGTGCACATAGTCCAGCAATGCCATCATCATGGTTGTATACAACTCTCTCACCATGAATAGAAATACGCAGTATACGCCATACATCCTCTAAGGTCATTTGGATGCCTCACCAGTCGGAAGATGGAATGAACAAGTATCTGAGTGCCACCACTCTATCAAAGCTGTAATCATGGCCATGTTAGTCGTAACCTCTAGCAAGTGTAAAACATGGTATAGACCAAGCTGTTGAATATGCTCAATCTCCTCATCAAGTAGGTCAGCTCGAAGACCAAGTCCTCTAGGTCTGCTTTGTCAGCAATATAGCACTTCAATGTTCTCCTGCAATGAGAAAATATTGAAAATATCAGATATTGGATCTCGAAAAACAAAAAATATTTCAAAATGCATGACAAAAATTACAAATACAATGAATGTGTGATATTTATGACTAATGCGGTACAATTATGACTCTTGCGTGACAATTAAAGCTAATGCGTAATGAAATGAGCGCATGCATGACAATACACACTATTACGTAAAGATATGAGCGAATGCAGTACAATTATCACTCATGCGTAACACTTAAGGTGAATGCGTAGCATTTAGAACATTTGTGATACATTAACAACGAATGTGTAAACATCGACAAGGGATTGCATAACACAACGCAAAAAAATGATCATGGAAATTTTTTAGGAAAACAGGCAAAAAAAAAAAAAAAAATTGGAAAAATACCATGCTGCTAGTCCTAGAAGGTCTCTGATATGAACGTACTCGGTCAGACAGGTGCACTTGAGCTCTATAACTAGCCATGATGATCAAATACTCAGAAAAAAGCACACAAATTGTAGAGAAGATCAACGAATTACCAAATTGAAAATGAGCAAATGAAAACCTAAAGATCTCTATTTATAGCTCAAAATTAGGGTTTTTTGACACCTCGACGCTCGTGGTCCCTGCCAACTTCAAACACCTTGTAACCTAATTAAACAATCTCAAAATCATACGAAAGTTTACACACTTGCTCATTCAACTGATATCAAAAAGATGGTCTCAATTTTGAATTTTTCGACCACCTTTTCCGAGGGGGCATATTTACACTATATAGCAGTACCAAGGCATATTGGGGCATAATTTTTTGTTTTCTTTAAAACAAAGTCATTCCGACATTGTCTCAAAGAGGGGCAAATGTAGACACCTAAAAATGTCTCATTGATCATGTACGAATTATTCCTCTAATTGATTAAATAATTCTTTAATTCTTTAATTAATTTAATTAATCTTATTCTTCTATTTCATATTTCCTCATAATCTTACTAATTATTCTATTTTTTATTCTATCATCATTTAATCATTTTAATCATTTTCTAAATATTAATTAAATATTTATTATTTAATTAATTTTGATTAATTCCCCAATTTAAATAATCTTTATTATTTAATTAAATTCCATTTCTAAATAATTAAATAGTTTCTTTAAATTATTTAATTAACCCATTAATTCCTCATTTCCAAATCCCCAAATTCTAATTTCATTTAATGTCATATAATTCTAATTTCTTCCAAATTCAATTACATGTGCATGATTTCAAAAACCAAATTGAAAATCAAAGTCAAGTTCTAAATATATTCAAATACTAAATTGAATTAATAAGTTCAATTATTTGAATAAATATCATGTAAAGATTAAATTGAAATCTAAATCTAAATGCAAGCACATGCTAAATTAATTAATTCAATCAATTAATTAATTAAATCATTTATCTATTCAACTTCTATTTCCATCTTTCAGTTAGCTTTTTCTAAATTAAGCTTTCTTTGTCATCCTCTTTATTTCCTCCAAACATTCTTTTTCTTCCTTCAGTTAGCTTTTTCTCAATTAGTTGACTCTATTAATCTATTCAATCTATTGAGTTTCACTCCTACAATCAACAATTCAACTATCAATTTTCATTTGAGCTCACCTGAGTTCTACCTCTTGATCAATCTGTTCCACTTTTCAGTCAATCTTCTCCAATTTTCTATAAATTGAGCATCCAATCTCGATTTTCAATAATCACGAACTTCAAATCTTTGTGTCACTTGCAAGTTACCAGCACAATATCTGTGAGTCCTTATACCACGGAGAAGAGGAGAAATGGAAGCAATATGCAATCTTGGAATATGGAGTTTGATTTTAATTAGATTGATTTGATTTATAATTCCTATTTGCTTGATATTGCATTATTTCATTGTCTTGTTTGTTAGATTCTTTAATTAGTTAGGGATTCATGATTTCCCTTTTGATTTCTAATTGATTATTGTTAATAAGATGAATTTTGCATGCATACAATTTCTACTCAAATCTACTAGAGAAAACCTTAAATTCTTGTAATAAAAAAAGATTTAAATCACAATTAGGATTTAAATTTAAAATAGCAATGTAAGTCTGAAAACTAATGTAGAGTTTAAACTTTATGTAGAGACACAAGGACAATGTGAAATCATACCAAGTGCTTAGCAAGAGGTACAAGCCAATTGACAATCGATGATTCCCTTATTACCCTCTAATGTCTCTTGAAGCTTCCATGTTTGATGAATACTTGACTGATGGATGAATTTACAAATTAGAGACTTCACATACAGAAACACTTTCACTTCACAAGGATCTTCATTTTCATTGCTAGATAGGATCCCCAAATGAAGAAAATATTTATCTAATATATGAAACCTTAAGCTTGAATTTGATGAAAATATGACCTAGAATTGATATAATTTGATACTAAGTGGAATTTGAATTAGAAATTATCACCAAATTATCCTCTTGAAATTAAAGGAAAAAAGTTTGAGATGAGATACTAGAGATTCACCTTTGGTCCTGTCAACCTTTTTTCTGAATTTCTAGGGATGCAATATAATGGGGTTCTAATGATAAATATAGCTTGGTGGCTAAAACCATGATGAATATACATGTGAGATATGATTTGAAGATTGAAATTATGATAATATTAAGATTAAATAAGAATTAAATAATCAAAGTAGCCACTCTTAGGATTGAGGGACTAGTATTATGATATGTGAATTGATACTTGAGAGGACTTAGATTTAATTAAATTATTGAATAAATTCCTAAAAAGGTCCTATAATGCATAATGCAATGAGACACACTCAGGTGGGTGCCAAATAAGCACATAATTGAACAGCCTAATTAAGGGTGTAGAACTTATGATGCTACAATTAGTAATCTTTGGTCAAATAAACTTATCAAGTTGACCATCAATAGATATGATTGAAGAAGAAACCTACTCTTCTATGTTTCTCCATAGTCATCATTCATCCACTATTTAAACCAAAATAATAGATATTTCATTTAAATACAGAAATTTTAATCAAACACATAGATTAAACTTGAGTTAATATAGTTCTACTCTATCATCATGAATTAAGTTATTTGAGAAAAGCACACGTTCAAACAAGAAAACATGTATGTTACTATGATTTTAAAAGGAAGGTCTAGGATGACAAGGGCGTAGTTTACATTCTAATTTGGAAGATAAATAAGCTGCATGATAATATTTCTAACAACTTTTATATCCTATGAAATAAGGAACATTGTTCTATTAATTAGTCCTTGTAGAAAAAGGATATAATAAAAATGCATTCCATTATTACCTACAAATGATAATGACATTAGTCTCTTGATAAGATAATGTCATTTTACAATACTATTTGAACATCTATTTACCATTTTAATGTCAGCCCAACTATAAGATTAAAATAGCATATACTCGGACATGTTGTTATCTTTGTGACATGTTGTTTCACATAATTCATTAGTTTAACCAAATATGAGTTAATAATAATTGGATATTCATACAAATATTGTAACATAAATATTCATTGAGAAACACTAGTAGTTCAAGTTCAAAATCTTGACTCTTTGTATAGACCTAAATTATTATTTTCTATGTGCATTCATTAGGGATTTTTTTATTTCCTTTATCTTCAACATCCATGTTTACTTTTTAAATAATTAAATTTTTTAAATAAAAATTGAATCACTACACATATTATTTACTACAAACAAAATATAATTCTTTAATTGCAAGGCAAATACCAAATGTAAAAATTATTCTTGCCAAATGGTAATTCAGGAGCTCTGGCTCTTTTTGGGGATCCTCATAAGATTTCTCCCCTTTCATGGATTTCTAGTCATTCTTCTATCTCCATGATTGCTTCCACATTGGACTCTGGGGAGACTATTCTTATTACTAATGTTTATGCTCCAATTGATATCCGAGGTAAAATCTAGCTTTGGGCACATCTTAGATTTATCCGCTCTTGTGCTCCTTATCTTCCTTGGATCTTGGGAGGATATTTTAATTCTATGTTGAGTCTAGAGGAGAAGAGAGGAGGGTTGCCTAGATTGGGTCCATCTTCTGATCTTTTTTGAGCTTAGGTGGATTCACTTGCTTTAGTGGATGTTAAGCCTTCTAATGGGATTTTTACTTGGAATAATAGACGGAGTGGAGAGGAAGCGATTTTTTGAATGGTTGGATAGGTTTCTTGTCTCCTATTTTTGGGTTGGTGGCATTTTGGTTACTATTTCCAAAATTTTAGACTGAAAAGGTTCTGATCACTGGCCTATTAAATTTTTTGCTTCTTCTTTTTCTGCTCCAAAGAATCCTCCTTTTAAATTTCAGCTTATGTGGCTTCGGGACTCTTCACTACATGACTTAATGGCTAAGTGGCAGAGAGAGTGAGGCCTTGATTTTAGCACAACTATGTATTTATTTGTCAAGAAACTTCAATATGTCAAATATCACTTTAAGAGATGGATTATGTCATGCTTTGGTCATCTTAAGTCCGGGAAGAGGAGTTCTTTGGAACATATTGTTGTGATTACTTGCCAAATTCAGGATAATGGTTTCTCAGATGCTCTTGGAAAAGAAAAATCCCAAGATGTGCACAATGTGGAGGAGTGGGAGTGATGTAGAAGTCTTGGGCCTAGCTCTCCAATTCACCCTTACTCACCCCAACTCCTCAACTCGTCCTTCTACTCAAGCTCCTCCAAGGTAACTTGTTAGGGTACACTCCTTAGACCTCAAAGGCCTAAAATCTACTGGCTTGCCTCCTAGGTATAGCCTCTTGAGTTTTCTTGTTGGTTTTGACCCAACTCACTAATTTTGAGATGGTCTCCTACTAGGTTCCCAAAGCTCCAACAAGGCTCCAAAGACCTCCACCAAGGATCTTCACTCTAACCGCATGTTTAAAGGTTGTGGTTATGTTGTGCAGGTATGTTAAAGTTCATTTTATGCATTGGCAAGGTCTGCACCTTCCTCCCAAGCCCTAGGCTTTTAACTTGCTTCTACCCGATGCTATTAGGCCTAATTGACTAGCCCTTCTTAGACTATTTTTTGGTCTTCTTCTTCAAACTTTCCTAATAACCCCTAGATATTTTTACATATTTAGGTACCCATTTAGAAGTTAAACAAGATTACTTAGTTTCCCAACTAGGTTTGTCATACAACTAGGGTTATTGAAAAAGAGCTATTTTTAAGGGGTTTAGGGCTTCCAATCAGTTTTGGAAGATGTGCTCCAAACTCTTCACCAATCACAATCACCAACCCAAAAAAACTTGGATTATTTTATTACACTCATAAACATTTCCAAAACACTATGGTTTTCTAGGGTGTCACTTCTCCATGGCACTAAAAATGAGCAATCTCTATTTCCCCCACACACTAGCTACAAGCTTGTGTGTTATTCATCTCACCCATTCTCCTCCTTGTGGCCTACAAAAACACAAAACACCTACTCTAAAAATATTTAAAGAGCCTACCCAAGCCATCCAATAGATTTAAACTTGTGACATTCATGGATTATCAGGTAAAATGCTTTTTTACAATCAAATCCCCAAGTTTCAAGGGTTTGTGAGCAATTTTTACAAAAAAAGTGATAACTTTTTATCCAAGGCACTTCAAGCCTTAATATCATACTTTATGGAAAGTTAAAACAAATTCCTAACTTCCTCTTCTATTATGAGCACCGTACAAAACCATATAGGTGGTACAAAAGCAGAAAATCAAATCAAAAATAGTCCAAACGTGAGGAAAAGCATAGGAAACCCTTAGAAAATGAATTGAATGAAAACCAAAAGTTTATTAACCTATTATTGGAGATGCTTAAAAGGTTTTATAAACCATTTTAAGTTGGTTCCAACCAACTTCCAACGCCATTTCCTTCATAGACAACTTTTGCCTAAAGATGCAAAAGTTGTCATGCCAATTTTGACAACTTTTACCTATGAGTGGAAAAACACACTCCAAGGCTCTCAAGGCCTGAAACATCACTAAAATTTCATCCCACAATGGGTTTAAACCATTTTCAAAAATTTTAGGAAGTTTCCAGGCATCCACCTATTACAAACCAAAAATTGACATTTTGACAACATTTCAGGATAATGACAATTTTGGATCCTAAGCACAACAAAAGTGTGGA
This sequence comes from Cryptomeria japonica, assembly GCF_030272615.1. Lineage (NCBI taxonomy): Eukaryota > Viridiplantae > Streptophyta > Pinopsida > Cupressales > Cupressaceae > Cryptomeria > Cryptomeria japonica. The sequence goes on along the minus strand of NC_081411.1, from coordinate 227,651,331 downwards.
CAACCAAACTATGGATTCAAAAGGAATCATAGTATTTATTCCACCTTATTACACATAAAATAACTTTAAATCACATAAAAACTCTAAAATGAAAGAAAAGACAACTTTGAGCTAGGTGCTCTACACCATACTCCCCTGGGGCAAGGAACTCAAGTCCCTTGAGTTGTCAGGTCTGCTAGTTGCACTCCATGATGAATTATTCTAGCTTCTAACATCCACATATCCTTTGAATTAGGTATACCTACCCACTTCACAAGATAATGTTTGTAGATTCCCTTTCTTGTCTTCTTGATCACCTTGGTATCCAAGATGCTTTCCAACTAAATTGGTTGATTAACTGGTAAATCCTTCACCCAATCCTCTTCAGATTGCAATGTGGTATCCATCTGAGAGGTCTAAGATTCTCCTTTATAGGGATTCAAGTCACAAATATTGAAAAGAGGAGATATGGTCAAAGAAGGAGGTAGTTCAACCTCATAGGCATTTTGGCCAAACTTATGCACAATATTTAGTGGCCCAATATTCTTCATCATTAACTTGGTTGGCTATCCTTTTGGAAGTCTTTCCTTTCTAAGATAAGCTAAAACTAAGTCTCCAACCTTAAATTTCAAGTTCCTTTTTGATTGATCAGCTTGTTCCTTATATTTTTCTGATTTTTGTTGCAAGGACTACCTACTTTGTCATGAATTTCCTTAATACCTTCAACAAAACTCTCTCCTTGAGCACTCTTGTGGGTCATTGTACTGATATCACTAAGTTCTAAGACACCTCTAGGATGCATTCCATAAACAATTTCAAAAGGACTTGTACTTGTGCTTCGGTTGACTAAATCATTGTATGCATACTCTGCTTGGCCGATCACCAAGTCCGAAGTCTGACCATGCTGCTTAGTGAGACACCTTAGGAGATTACCGAAGGACCTATTGACCACCTTAGTCTAACCATCTGATTGTAAATGGTAGGCAGATGAAAATGAGAGTCTAGTACCCAACTTCTTCCATAAGGTTCTCCAGAAGTGACCCAAAAACTTGACATCCCTATCACTCACAATGCTAACTAGAAGTCCATGGATTTTGACTATTTCTTTGACGAAAAGACCTATAATATAGGTGGAATCATTGGTACTCTTACAAGGGATGAAGTGAGCCATTTTCCTGAACCTATCTGCCACCACATAAACACTATCAAATTCTCTTGGTGTTTTTGATAAACCCAACACAAATTCCATGCTCAAACATTCCCAAGGCCTTTGGGGTATGACTAAGGGCTGATATAAACCTGCATTACTTGTTGATCCTTTTTCTCTCTGAAATATGGCACATTGTTCAACAAATATCCTTACTTCTGATTGCAACTTGGGCCAATAGTAGAACCGACTAACCTGTTCCATTGTTTTATCATTGCCAAAATGACCCACTAGACCCCCTTGATGTTTTATCTCATAGAGAATTGGGGTATACAAAGGAGATGCCCTTTAAACAAAAAACCTTCCTGTATCATGTACTCTGAGTAGGAAACATGATAAGTGTTAGAAAAACCAGAACATGCAGCATATATATCAACAAAAACTCTGTCTTCTTTGTAGAGGTCTCTCAACTCCTCCAACCCCACACTATGCAATTTAACCTCTTGTATTGTCATGACTCTCCTATTGAGTGCATCAACAAATTTATTTGAGGTGCCCTTCTTATGCTTGATAGTGAAGGTGTAAGATTGTAGGTATTCTACCCACTTGAGGCGCTTTTGATTCAACTTCTCTTGTCCATTGAGAAAACTAAGGGCATGGTTGTTAGTATAGACCACAAACTCTTTGGGCAACAAGTAATGACACCACTTCTTCAAAGCTTGCACCATGGCATACAACTCCAAGTCATACACAAAGTACTTTCAGTTTTCTTCATTCAACTTTTCAGGGAAAAAGGCTATGGGAAGACCCTCTTGACTCAAAACAACCCCTATTGCTCTTTGACTAGCATCACACTCAACTATAAATAACTGATTGAAATCAGGTAACCTAAGGGTAGGTAACTCAGCTATCTTCTTTCTCAACAACTCAAATCCCTTTTGGGCCTCCTCCGTCCACCTAAACTGACACTTGACTCCCCCTTTGACAATATTGAGCACAGGAACACACATGTGACTAAAGTTTCTTACAAACTTCCTATAAAAGGATGCTAACCCATGAAAGCTCCTAACATCATTGATATTATTAGGTGTAGGAAAACTAAGGATTGCCTCAACCTTACTAGGATCCAATTTTAGACAACCTTGTGAAATGCCAAAACCAAGATATACAAGTTCAGTCTTGAGAAAATAACACTTTTCAAGGTTGATTTTGAGTTGTGCCTTTTTCATCTTCTTCAAGACCATCTCCACATGCTTGAGATTTTCTTCTTTGGACTTGCTAAAGATGAGAATTTCATCTAGATATACAATCACAAATTTACCTATGAACTCAACCAAGACTTTATTCATGAGCCTTTGAAAGGTGCTAGGTGCATTGGTAAGGCCAAATGGCATGACCAAACACTCATAGAGGCCAACATTGGTCCTAAAGGCTATCTTCCATTCACCTCCTAGTTTGATTCTTATCTCATGATAACCTATTTTTAAATCCACCTTTGTGAAGTAGCTTGCACCCCCATGATTGTCCAATAGGTCTTCTATCCTTGGAGTAGGGAACCGGTAGCTTATAGTAATCTTATTGATTGCTCTAGAATCTCTACACATTCTCCATTTTCCCCCTTTCTTGGGTGCTAAGATAGTAGGTACAACACATAGACTCAAACTCTTTTTGATGAATCCTTTGTCCAAGAGCTCCTACACTTGTTTGACAATTTCTTCATTTTGACTAGGTGTCATTTTGTAGGCAGCCTTCTTAGGCAAACTTGCCCTTGGAATCAGGTCTATTTGGTGATTTATATCCCTCATTGGTGGCAAATAATTAGGTTGATATTATCCTATTACTTATTCATATTGTTTGAGTAGACCCTTCACCTCTTGTGCCACTTCTTCCATTGGATATGCCTTACCTTCTTCACTAGGTTTGAGCACAATAACATACCCTTTATCTCCTTCTTGTTTCATCACCTTAAGAAAATATTTCCCACTCATTGTCATCACCCTTGATCCCACTTGTTTTTACTCTTTTGGATCAGGTAATGTATCCATTTGATACCTCTTACCATTCTTGATAATGACATAGCTATTCTTCTCTCCATCATGCTGAGCTTTTACATCAAATTGCCATGGATGTCCCAACAAAAAATGGCAAGCATCCATAGGCAATATATCACATAAAATATTGCCCTTATACTCACCAATCTCATATTATACCCATGCTTTCTCATCAACTAAGACATGTTGGCCCTGGTTGAGCCATGACACCTTGTAGGGAGTGAGATGTGGCAGCCTCTTAAACTTGAGTTTATCCACCATTTCAGTTGAAACTATATTCTTAGTTCAACCTAAGTCTACAATCACTTTTCAAATCTTGCCTTGAGACTTACAAGTTGTTCTAAACAAACTCTTCCTTTGTGGTGGCTCTTGAGCTTGAGGAATATTCAACAAAGACCTTATTAGCATTAGACTTTCACCATCTGTCACTGGGCCTGCCTTGCTGGGAGGGGAAGACACACTTTGATTGTCTTCTTCCCACACTAATTGTGTTATTCTCTCACCCATGTATGAGTGTTAAGAGCTGGTTTATTTCTCCAGACACCTTCCCATTATGTGGCCAACTTGATTACAATTGTAACATCTACTAGTGAAAATTGAATTTCCTCTTCCTGAGCTTTCAAATATGCCCCTTGAATTGTTTCTTCCTCTGAAGGATCCTCTAGATGGCCTCCTTAAAGAGTCTCCACCACCTTTTTTCCTTGAGTTTTCTTCATTACTTGATGTTTGTTGTCCTTTACCAAAAGTGCCCCTTCCTATAAAGGATCTGCCACCTCTAAACTTTTTATTTTGTTCACTCCTCCTCTTGATTTTGTCTTCTGCCCTTAATGCTAACTGAAAGCACTTATAAATGGTATCAGAAGTAGGGATACTAATTTCATCTTGTATATTTTGTCTCAATCCATTCATGTATCTAGCCGATTTCTCCACCTCATTCTCATGCTTCTTAGCTCTGAGGCTTAGTTTATGGAATTCCTCCATGTAAGCATTGACATCTAGGTCTCTTTGTTTTAGGTTTTGTAGTCTCTTGTGGAGTTGTACCTCATAATCCCCTGGTAGGAATTGTGCCTTGATCCTAATCTTCATTCTTTCCCATGAAGTGATCTTCTTTTTACCTCTTTGTACTCTCTTCTTGCATCATGTTCCACCATATCAAGGCGGATCCTCTCAACCTTGATTTTGCCACATTCACCTTTTTCTGCTCTATCACCTCCTTGTAATCAAAATGATTGTTTAGAGCATCCACCCAATCAGTTAACTCCTTTCCATTGAGATTCCCTCCATAGGTACATAGCCCATCAAGATTGTCCTTAGAAATGGACATGACCACATCAAGGAAAGGTCTTTGGTCTTGTGGCATTGTAGTTGTCCCATCTTCCTTTTCTTCCCCTTATTCTTCTCCCTCAGTCTCATCTCCCCACTCTGTCTTAACCTTCTCTTTAGCCTTCTTAGCATCTAGAGTCTCTCCTCTATCTTTATCCTTTGTTTTCAACTCTTCTATCATCTGGGCTACCAATTCCTTTAAGGCCTCTTGAGTCATCTCTTTAGGTGGAATTGAACTTGCTTCAGATTCTTTAGGGTCTAACATACACTGACTGATTCTATAGGTTGGCTCTGATACCACTCTGATGTAGAAGTCTTGGGCCCAGCTCTCCAATTCACCCTTACTCACCCCACCTCCTCAACTCACCCTTCCACTCAAGATCCTCCAAGGTAACTTGTTAGGGTACACTCCTTAGACCTCCAAGGCCTAAACTCTACTAGATTTCCTCCTAGGTATATCCTCTTGAGTTTTCTTGTTGGTTTTGACCTAGATAACTGATTTTGAGATGGTCTCCTACTAGGTTCCCAAAGCTCCAACTAGGCTCCAAAGACCTCCACCAAGGATATTAACTCCAACCGCATGTTTAAAGGTTGTGTTTATGTTGTGCAGGTATGTTCAAGGTCATTTTATGCATTGAAATGTTCTACACCTTCCTCCCAAGCTGTAGGCTTTCAACTTGCTTCTACTGGCTGCAATTAAGCCTAATTGACTAGCCCTTCTTGGACTGTTTTTTGGTCTTCTTGCCCAAAATTTCCTAACAACTCCTAGATATTTTTACATATATAGATACCCATTTGGAATTTAAACAATATTACTTAGTTTCTCATCTGGGTTTGTCAGACAACTAGGGTTAGTGAAAAAGAGCCATTTTTAAGGGGTTGAGAGCTTCCAGGTAGTTTTGGAAGATGTGCTACAAACTCTTCACCAGTCACAATCACCAACCCAAAAAAACTTGGATTATTTTAGTACACTCATATAAATTTCCAAAACACTATGGTTTGCTAGGGTGTCACTTCTCCATGGCACAGAAAATGAGCAATCTCTGTTGCCCCCACACATTACCTACAAGCTTATGTGTTATTCATCTCACCCATTCTCCTCCTTGTGGCCTAGAAAAACACAAAACACCTACTCTAAAAATATTTACAGAGCCTACCCAAGCCATCCACTAGATTACAACTTGTTCCATTCATGGATGCTCAGGTAAAATGCATTTTTACAATCAAAACCCCAAGTTTCAAGGGTTTGTGAGCAATTTTTACAAAAATAGTGATAACTTTTGATGCAAGGCACTTCAAGAATTCATATAATATTTTATGGAAAGGTAAAACAAATTGCTAAATTCCTCTACTATTATGAGCACCGTACGAGACCGTACAAGTCGTACAAAAGCAGAAAATGAAAACAAAAATAGTCCAAACATGAGGAAAAGCATAGGAAACCCTTGGCAAATGAACTGAATGCAAACCAAAAGATGATTAACCTATTATTGGAGATTATTAGAAGGTTTTATACACTATTTTAAGTTGGTTTGAACCAAATTCCAACACTATTTCCTTTCATAGAGAACTTTTTCGTAATGATGCAAAAGTTGTCATGACAATTTTGACAACTTTTACCTATGAGTGCAAAAACACACTCCAAGGCTCTCAAGGCCTGTAACATCACTCAAATGGCATCCTACAATGGATTTAAACCATTTCCAAACATTGTAGAAATTTTTCAGGCATCCACCTTTTACAAACCAAAAATTGACATTTTGACAACATTTCAGGATAATGACAATTTTGGATCCTGAGCACAACAAAAGTGTGGACAACCAAACTATGGCTTCAAAAAGAATAATAGGATTTATTCTACCTTATTACAACATAAAATAACCTGAAATCACACAAAAAATCTAAAATGCAAGAAAAGACAACTTTGAGCTAGGTGCTCTGCACTAGGGAGCTTCATAAGGAGATTTTTTCGAAACAAAAGGCTCGGGTTGATTGGCTTCAGGAAGGGGATATGAATTCTTCTTTTTTTCACCACTTTTTTCAGGCTCATCATAATAAGGGGTATATTTCCTCACTAGTTACCTAAGAAGGGCTTCAAATTTCATCTCTATCAGTTATGTCTTGTGAGGCTCATCAATACTAATCTGATCTTTTTACTGAAGATTCCCCTCCTGCTGTGGATGAGGAAAATTTGACTCATTCCCATATTCCCTCTTTGGTTACCAATGCTATGAATGCCTCTCTCATTCATCTGATTTCATATCCTGAGTTAGAGGATGTTCTATTCGGAATGAACAAAGGTAAAGCTCGAGGCCCAGATGGTTTTCCTATTGAATATTTTCAAGAGTTTTGGGATATTATTAATTTGGATTTATTGGAGGTGGTTTGGGAATCTCTTTGTTGTAAGAAAATGCTCCGAGCTTTGAATTCTACTTTCTTGATTCTCATCCCCAAAAAGGATGGTGCTAATAAACTTGAGTTTTTTCTCTTGATTGCTCTCTGTAATGTGGTATATAAGATTATCACTAAGCTGATTGCAGAGAGGCTCAAAACTTGTCTTCCTCTTGTGATTTTTGAGAAACAAGGGGGTTTTCTAGTTGGTAAACAAATTTAGGATGGGATGGTGGTGGCTTGTGAGGTTATTCACTCTATGGGGACCTCAAAGGAGCAATCTATGTTCATAAAATTGGATATGGCTAAAGGTTATGATAGAGTTAAGTGGAGTTTTATTCAGAAATTTTTTTTAGCCTTTGGTTTTAGCATAGAGTGGGTGAATTGGACTATGAGTTGTGTTACTTCTTCTTCTTTCTTGGTTATTGTGAATGGTGAACCTTCGAAGCCTTTTGGGGCTTCACATGGTCTTCGCCAAGGAGATTCTCTCTCGCCTTACCTATTCATTATTATGGCTGAGGGTCTGGGTCATTTTCTTATGTTTCATGCTTCTCAGGGCCTTTTTCATGGTTGGTAATGGGGCAACGGTTTGCCACAAATATCACATCTCCAATTTGTAGATGATACTGCTCTTATGGGTTTGGCTCGTATTAGGGAAGTTGAATCTTTTTGGCATGCCTTGGATATTTACCTTGCTTCTTCTGGTCAGAAAGTCAATGAGCATAAATCTTCCATCTTCTTCTTTAATACTCCTCAGGCCATTTAGAGGCGGGTTGCTGATATTCTACGGTTTCAGGTTGGGTCTCTTCCCTTTGTTTTTTTGGGCATTTCTCTTAGTGTTGGAAGACACCCCAGGTCTTCTTGGTAGATTCTGCTTGACAAGTTGTGTTGAAAGGTTAATCATTGGACTCACCGGTGGCTATCTACTGTTGCCAGATTGACTCTTTTAAAATCTATTATTCAGCTTTGCCTATTTAGAGATGTTTTGTTCAAGTTGCTCCCATGTATTTTCTTAAGGGATATGAAATCGAGTCTTTTTAAGTGGGACATTGTGTGCAGGCCGAAGAATGAAGGTGGGCTTGGTTTATGTTCTACTATTTTAAATGGGAAAGCTCTTGCTGCTAAGTTATATTGGTGTTGGTGCACTAGTTAGAATCAGCTTTGGGCTCATATTCTCACCCATAAGTATCTTCCAAATGTTAATGTGGTTGATGTTCCTTGCTTTCCTGTGGAGGGTCGTGGTTCTATGATCTGGAATACTTTGAAGTTGGGGGCTCAGTTAGTTCAAAATGGGCTCTTTTGGATCTATCATACAGGGTCTCAAGCTCTTTTTTGGTTGGATTTGTGAGATGGTCATCCTCCTATCCTTTCTACTCATCATCATCTTCAGTCTCTTTCTGATATGTTTACTACTACTAGCTAGGATACTGTTGATCATTATAAGATTGCATATAATGGAGGACTGGTGGCTCATTTTAATTGGAAAAACCCTTCTGAATGGCCACTTGGAAGTTCTATAGAATATTGAAAAGAGCTGGCTCAAATTATTGAGTATCGTGAGTGCACCACCTTGGCGGGGAATGATGTTTTGGCTTGGGCAAGTAATTATTTGTCTAGATTTCTACTGGCTATATTGAGTTAGTGCGGCAGACTTTTGGGGATATTCAGGTCCCTTGGTGGAAGCAAGTTTGGTATAAGTTCTCTTGGCCAAAGTGTAATTTGTTCATGTGGCTGGTGGTCCACAACCGGTGCCTCACCTAGGATAATTTATGTAAGTGTGGTTTTCAGGGCCCCTCGATGTGTGTGTTGTGTTGTAATAGTGAAGACAATGTCTCTCATCTCTTCTTTCAATGTTCCTATACTAGACATATTTGGCACTTTTGGTGGGAGTTGTGGAACCACTCCTGTTGGCATGTCTCTTTGTTGGCTAAGTCTTTTTCTCGTTGGAGCAAGGCCCTGACCAAAACCTCTTTTCTTCAAGTTGCTTGGTCTCTTGGCCCTTCTTTTATTATTTGGCATATATGTTTGGAGAGGAATCGTCGGATTTTTAAATATTTGTTTGTAGGAACTCAGCCCTTGTGGTGGAAAATTCTCCACTCTTTGGGAGAAACTATTTCTGCAAAATGTGATTTGTCTGAGGCTGTGGATCTAGGTGATCTTAGTTACTACAACTGGCTCCATCTTCCTCCTCCACAATGCCAACTCATGAGAAATAGACATAGACACCCTCTTCGTAAGATAAATCGGGTAGGGAGGTGGTGTCCTCCTCAACAAGGCATTCTAAAAATTAACACAAATGGGTCTTTTCAGGGAAACCCTGGTCCTGCTGGTATTGGTGGCATTTGTAGAGATAGCTTGGAGACCGTTCAGTTTCTTTTTTCTATTTGACGAAGGCTAATAATTTGATGGAGGCTCTCGCCATTTTATTTCTTGTGGAGTGTGCTTGTGCTCTTGGCTGGAGTAGGCTCATTTGCAAATCAGATTCTCAGGTGGTGGTGAATTTGCTGACCCGACAACATTCTACGGATGTTAGCTGGCACTTGAGTTTGAATGTTAACTAGATTCTTCATTTGTGTGGTTCTTTCATTTCTATTTCTTTCATGCATATTCCTAGGGTGTGGAATGGTGTTGTTGATTGTCTTGCCAAATGGGCTTCCGAGCACATGCATAATTGATATATTGTAGATAAGGGCCAATTACCAATAGATTTGTCTCATCAGTTAGATCACTTAGTGGATCTTGATAGGGTTGTTTGATACCCTTGCTTTGTACTTCTTTGCTTTGAATAAAGTTTAACCCCTCATTTAGATTCAAAGTCTATTTATCAAAATTACTATCCATAAAAATACAATAGATACATATGAAAAACAATATCTTGAATTGATATCAATATTGAAATAGATACATCAATATTGATATATTAAATTAATATCCCTTAATTAGAATAAAAAAGAAAAATAATTTTAATTATATTCAATAAACTAAATATTTTCAATTATAATTATAACCACACTATTATTCAAATATTGACTAATGACCTACAAACCACTAAATCAATAAATGTCAAGAAAAGTTTGTATAAATATTGTAGAATGATCTATTTCCTAATTATTATTAACAAAATAATAATATTATTAGTTCCTACCAAGACACGATACTTTTGCATTCATTCAATTTAACTTTTTAATTAATTTAATTAATCAGCCTTCAGAATTAAAATTTTGAACACCAATTTTTATAGTGTATAATTAATTTCTTCTTTAATAATTTAAAAAATATATATTTATTTTTTATTTTTATTGGTTGCAATAAGTTTAAAATTCAAATTTAAGAAAAAAATAAAAATTTTAAGCCCTATTGAATGTGCCCTGCAATTATGATAGTAACGTGCACGAATTACCTATTGAGCATTGCACGACCACGAATTGAAATAGAGATAATAAAATTAAGTTATTACTATTCTTACGGAAAAAAGTGAAGTATGTTAAGAATTTAGAACTTTATTAATTTACTTTAGGTGTCCTAGGTAGTCATTGGTATTTTAATTTTAATTTTATTTTTATGGAGAATAAATACTAAGCTGCCATTTGTATTTTGACCCTTGGTAAATTTTTAAAGAAAAACGGTTGCTTCAATAATTTATTGTCTGGCTCCTAAATTTAAATATTATTTTTTTAATAATAAAAAAGTTATAATGCTGGGCAGTGAGAAAGTTTAAGTATCTTTAATTAAATATTAATATCAAAGCTAAAAAATGAAGTAAAAATAGTTAGTTATGTTTTCATAGAAGAAAGTAGTGAAATTTATTTTTAGTCCTCGCCGTTGTCTGGCTCCTAAATTTAAATATTATTTTTTTAATAATAAAAAAGTTATAATGCTGGGCAGTGATAAAGTTTAAGTATCTTTAATTAAATATTAATATCAAAGCTAAAAAATGAAGTAAAAATATTTAGTTATATTTTCATAGAAGAAAGTAGTGAAATTTATTTTTAGTCCTGGCCTAGACTAATGTTTTTGACTCTCACTTTTTCACTTAATTTCATTTTGAAAAATGTGTCAAACATTTATTATATAGTTTAAATTATAGTTTAGGATAATTAATTTATTTATTAATATCATTTTTCTTTTTATTTTTACATTTTTCTGAAACTATTAGAAAAAATATTCTTGACAAAATATGATAGCATCCATAGAGTCACCGGCGTGTCACTGTGAGAAACATCTGGTTAGTATATACACATAGTATATCAATAATTTTTCAAAATCCTCATTTTTCTTGACCTTCAATGTAGTAAATTTATTTATTTTTTAAGCTCAAAACAGAAAAATTGAGGACAATATTTTTTTTCATTTCTAAAATCTAGAATTCTCTGTACAATTTTAATAATAAAAAAAATCTCACCAAATACAATCTCTTTTGAGCAGCTAATACTTCCAATTTTCATGTTCTGGCTCTTGTTTAGCATATTGGTATGGTATCTTTCCATTTTAAATCGTTTATCTGTGCATTAAATTTTAACAACATCAATCATAAATAGATGTTAGAAATATTTCATGTTGAAGAGCTCAAATTAAGAAATGCTCCTCCTGCTCAAATAAAGAAGAATATAGCAAACATCTTCTCTTGTTTAGGATATTGGTTTATAGTAAAAAGGATTTTTCGAAAATGATGGTTGGAAAACTTTACCTACAACTACTTTTCAAGAGAGTTAAAAATAAGTCTGCTTTGTTTGAAACTAGCTATTTAGACTACTGTTGCTTGCAGGTTAGGGAAGCAGAAGAAATATTAATTTTTACAACCAAATTTGTTGATGTTAGGGAAGAGTTGAAATATTTTGTACTTTTTAGTGGTCCGGTCCAATTTCCATGTGGGGGTTAATTATAAAGGGCATCATTTAAGAAGATGCAACAGAAAGCATATGCCATAAGCCTTCAGATTTGTGAAGATTCTGTTGTTTGAGTAATTATACTCATTTGCACTTGTCCACGATATGTGGAAGTGGCAGATTGGTTATGAGGTTGTTTTTGCATTTTACTAAATTTTCAATAGTTAATGTTGAATGTTCAAACCCATAGACCTTAATGTCCATTGTTTTAAGAATTTTGGCTCATTATAAGGCTTAATGATGTTTGACAATGTAATTAACATTTGAAAAGCTATCAAATATGTTTTTTAGTATTACAATTATAGCATTGTGTGTAATTCACTATTGTCACACAATGATGTTTTGACAATGTAATTTAATAGTTGAAAAGCTATAAAATGTGCATTTACGTAACATTGTGTTTTTAGTATTATATATAATTCACTGCCCTCAAGACACACAGAAACATATCATATTTCGTATGCTTCCTAGATTTCCAACACTTTTCATTGTTAATGTTGATGATAATTATTGAGATCTTCATAGTATTCAATGTCTAACTCATTTGTTTAGTTTATCCTTTATATCAGATGTCAATTAAGCCATTCAGAGATGCTAAGTGTCATCTTCTACCTTCTAAAGGTATCTCCTCCAACATGTCTCTTGGTCACCATGAGGCATGCCTATCTCTGAAAAATTCACTCACTCCAAGATACTTGTGTCCAAGTTTGAGTGATGTTTACTGATATATGTAAATTAAAATTTATTTTCTCTCATGCCAATTAGCTTTGATGGGTGGTTCCCTTGAGCCCCTATAATGGGAAGGTTGTTTGCTCGGACATGGATCTCCCTCCTGCCCAAAATTCAGATTCGACTATCAGGACATATAGATGCTGAAATAATAACTATATTTGTATAATTTCCAAGTAATAAAAAGAAACCAGAATTATGTTCAAAATGTCAAGGGAAAGAAGCTAGGGTTCATACATGGGTTTACATTCCAGTTTAAAGTGCTAAATCATGAAACATCGCAAAGTTCAAAAGCCTTAATATAGTATTACGACAATAAGCCATTAACTTTGAAGTTAAAAATTTCAATTAGAGTGTTAAGAAACTTACCATCCATTTTTGTCTGTATGACCATTACTTGGTCAAGGTGTTAGATCATCTGCAACCATGCGTGGGTATTGACTCTAGAGATATAAACAAGTATTATAAAAAGAGAATTCCATGAAATGAAACAATGGAAAAAAGATGGCTAGACAAATCAGTTTAAATAATAGGATCCAGTTATATGTGGACATCAATGTTTGAGTTAGAGTAATTCCCTACGATCTACAAAAAGGCACATAATTACAAACTTAGAATTCAAGGAATGTTTATAAGAATTGTGAATAGAGAAATATAATTAAGTGTACATTAACAAACAAGTTTTCATTATCTCAATTGTATCATCATGTGTGTTAAATGAATTCATGAGTACCAATGGTACTTTGCAATCATATTTGTTGTTCAGAGACTGTAGTAACAATTGAGACAAATTATTAAAACTTGTAGTCATAATGAAGAGTACATTGTTAGGATAACCTAAGTATGTGATCTCGTGCAACAACAAACAAAGAGGAATTTGATAAATCACACATAAAAGTGATATAGTAGAAAACATGGTCATATAATCCTATGCCATTGTAGTGGAATTTGAAAAAACAATGACATTGTAATTATACCAAAGTAAATTTCAATTTTAATACAAAAAGGAATGATTGGGTTGTCCTAACTACAAGATTTTGTGCTCCAAACCAATCAAGAACTTGTCACATGAAATAAATTTGCCCCTACCATAATATGTCCAGCCATTTTAGGCCATTGAGAAATGAACACTGGCTATGTAATTAGAACATTGAAAGCTTCATTTTTTATGCCCTATACATATGTAGTCTGTTGTAACTAGTGGATCCTGCATAGTACTTACATAAATCACAAATTTTCATCACAATAAATAAATTTAAAAATAAAAGTTTGATTGTAGCGAATATCAAGGAGCACTTGCATTTCAAAGCATTTTAGAAGTGAAATAGGGGATTACAATTAGATCAAAGAAAGAATCATTTTGTATACCATAAACATTGTTAGGCCACCCTAAGTAAGGGATATCATGCAACAACTAGTCCAAAAATTTGATCTCTCATAAATGAAAATGAAAGAGTTGATGATATCAATGGCATATCGTCCAATGTTATTTTGATGCAGTTTAAAAGTTCAATCTGATATTGTTACAGCATCAAAGTAATTCTCAATTCTAATACTAAAAGGCAGAATGGGGTTATCCTAACTAGAAGACCCTATGCACCAAACCCACCAAGAAGACTCTTATTGAAAGGAATCTAAGGTACGGAAAATACTTCCTAATGCTAATCTAGTGGGGGAGATAGTGCAAATTTTCTTACAAATATTCTACTACAGAAATAGAAACACATTCATAGAGAGATAATAAACATGAATAAAGATAAACAATGAACACAAGATATATTGTGGGGAAATCCCTTTCGAGTAAAAAACCCCACACTCCAAAAGAACAGTACTTTGTATTCCAGCAATCGAAATCTTAGAATACAATGCCAATACTCAGCTTCTTCAACAAGAGTCTACAACTACAACCCATAACCTAGATTAATTTCGGAAACATAACACTACACCTGCAAACATTACATATCTAACACTCCTCAAGACTACCTTTTATAAAGAAACACAACTCAAGAGGAAGCTTCTAGATGAAACGTCAGGATGAGGTCATGCATAACATTTGGCCTTTTTTTTTGGCCACCAAAAATAAGGCAAGTGACACATGTACGTCTCCAAATGACTCCCCATTCAAACCTCCTAAGTTGGGCACTCAAAATTTACCATTTTGAGGTATGACAAATGCTCTTACGTATCTTACAACTATCATAACTTATAATGCTTACATTTGTAGGAGAATTTGTCATAAATGACTAATTTTATCTTATTCTCTTACAAATCATCATAACCCTCTTCATGCAAAAGGTAAGTCCTACCACTTATCCATTCTATCATAGAATCTATCATAGGCCGACACTTGTCAAGATCCTCACATGGGATACCTACCTCCACATGTGGAACATATGTGTCATACAATCATTGCTATGTAGGATGCCACCAAGCCTGTAGATCCCACTAGATGACTAGACATTTGTAGGCAATAAATGAAATAATAAATTAATAAATAAATGTATAACCCAATGTTAGGATTTGTAAAGGTTGAGACACCTTAATGCCAACATTCTCCGACTTGTCCAAGACCTTTCAAATAGCCCATAAATCAACTGCAAGGGGCCAAGAGGCCCATAGAATTGGAAAACCATATGAACATCTCTATGGTCACTGGTTTCGTTAATGCATCCACAACATTCATCAAAGTGTCAACCTTCTCTAATTTTACCATCCCATCCTCTACCATATCTCAAGCAAAATGAAACTAAGCGTCAATGCGCTTCGTTTTGGCATAGAAAGTTAGATTCTTTACTAAGAAAATAACACTCTGACTATCACAATAGATAGTAATCAATCCTGCATCAAATCCAATATCTAAACACAACCGTCTAAGACAAATGGATTTCTTACAAGCATGAGTAGCTTCCATATACTTTTCTTCTATCGTGGACAAAGTGACTATAGCTTGTTGCTTACTCATCCAACTAATAGCACCACCATTCATAATGAAAACATAACCACTGGTGGATCTTTTGTTGTCAATGTCACTTGCCCAATCTGAATCCACATATCCAAGAATACTTATAGAATGCCAATGTCTAGTAGGATAACCATGATAACCCAAGGAATACTCAGAAGTTCCCCTCAAATATCTGAACACTCTTTTAACTGTATCCCAATGCACCCGTCCAAGTTTAGCCATATATTGACTCAAGACTCCCACTGCTTAGGCAATGTCTGGTCTTGTATAGACCATAACATCTATGAGACTACCAACTACACCTGCATATGGTACATTGGCGATGTCCTCCACCTCAGAAGGAGATTTTGGACAATCCTCCATAGATAATTTTGTTCCCAATGCAACAGGAACTATCATGGATCTACAAGCTATCATGTTGAGTCTCTCCAACACCAAATTCACATACTTGCTCTGGCTTAACCAAATCTTTCTGTTAGATATGTCTCTTCTAATCTCTATCCCCAATATGTACCTAGCTGCACCTAAATCATTCATCTCAAATAGTGCTGACAACTGAGACTTCAAGTCAAAAATCAAATGTCCATTCCCAAATAGTAATATATCATCCACATAATATGAAATAATAACAATGCGACCATTATTAGTTTTAAAGTAAACACAATGAGCATATTTAGACCTCTGAAATCTCAAACTCAACACATAGGTACCAAAATTTTGGTACCACATCCTAGGAGATTGTTTGAAACCATACAAAGACATTTTCAACTTGCAAACCAGATTTTCTTTACCTTTCACTATGAAATGCTCTGGTTGTGACATATAATCTCTTCCTCCAAGTCACCATGAATGAATGTTGTCTTCACATCCATTTGCTCAATTTCCCAATCATGAACTGTAGGAAGCAATAACAAGAACCGAATGGATGTCAGCGTTGCAATAGAAGAGAAAATCTCACCATAATCTATTTCCTCAACCTAGAAATACCCCTTTGTGACCAATTGTGCTTTATGCTTATCAACACTACCATCAAGACCCAACTTTTTCTTGAGCACCCATTTACATCCCACAGGCTTACTTCCTTCAGGTAAAGGTTCTAGATCTCAAGTATTGTTCTTGTTCAAAGATGTCATCTCATCATTCATGACATCCATCTAGGAATATGCATCATGCATACCCATAGCTTCTCTAATAGTCGTAGCCTCCTCAGTGTTAGCAATCAAAGCAAAAAAAAACTAGAATCTTATAATGAATATCCAAACCTATTTGGTGCATACCCATATCTATTAGGTTGTTTCCTATCATGAGTAGACACCCTCAAAGGATGAAGTTGAGGTTATTCATCTTCATCACAACTTTTAGAGCTACTAGAACTCTCCTCATCATTAGGTCCACTAGGAGCTCGTAGTTCTTCTTTCTCAGTGGTAGAAGGAATCTGAACTACCTCATTTTTTTTCTCTTCTTTCTCTGGTTGTAGCTCAATAGTGGAAGGTTTCATCTCTCTTAAAATAACACTTTTTCTATAGATAATGTTCTCTAACAGTGGATCCCAAAACTTGTACCCTTTTACACCAAAACCATACCTGATAAAGATACACTTCTTTGCCTTGTTCTCCAACTTAGATCTCTTTTCATTCGAAACATGAGCATAAGCTTCACAACCAAATACTCTAAGATGTCTCATCAAGGGTTTATTTCCTGAACATACCTCCATAGGTGTCTTATCAACAAGTGTTGATGTAGGAGATCTGTTTACTAGATAGCATGTAGTGGCTACCACTTCAGCCCAAAAATTTTGTTCGAGGCCAACACCACTAAGCATACTCTTAGCCCTCTCCATAAACTTCCTATTCATCCTCTCAACAACTCGATTTTTTTGAGGGGTGTATGGAGTTGTCTTATGTTGGCAATTGACACTCATTGGATTCATATGTTGTCATTGATGGCAACAAGATTCTATAGAAGGAATACATCGGCAGATACCGGCATTGGAAGCATATACCGACATACACCGGTATTGGAGTAATCAAGGTCATAACCAACACCGGCACCGGCATCGAGCACTTCTATGAAGCCAACATCAGTTTGGGATCCGAAAAGTTTTATTTGTGAAATCATTTTATAATTATTGATCAAGGCTGACATTGAATATCTTTTATAATGTATTGCAAGTCGACATAAGGCATATTGTTTGGAAATAGTATATAAGTCATTTTATTAGGTCATTGTGACATAGAAGAGTGTATAGGACAAGATAGTAGAATAGTGTGATGCAACGGATATGTATGTACATCATTTGTATGTGAAAGTTATATCATGCAATGATGACTAGATGGTTTGTAAAGCATTCTTGGGTAAAAGGAGATATCGGTAAAAGTGTTTAAGAACCGATACACAACAGAGCAATAACTAAAACTCTTTTTGGCATAACAAATGCATTTTGTGAGTTCACCATTATTGTTTTCTCTCAACAGAAGCTTGTATTCAGTGAGACACTTGTGTGTTGAGCAGTGTGCTCTAGGCAGTGTACCTTCTTGCATGTGCAAGTCCCAATACTATGTAATATCTTTCATATGGCCAATGAATTGATATTGTGGGTCACAAATCCCACTGTGGTTTTTCCTCTTTGAGTTTTTCCATGTATAAAATTCTATGTGTTATGATGTTCATTCATGTTTATGGTGTTCATTCATTTGGCTAGTTTATTTACTTCATGTTATATGTTTCTTCATTTACCGTTTTATATGTGTATGTTATAATAAGTTAAAATCTTGTTATACTGGTAGAAAACTGATTCACCCCCCCCTCTCAGTGTTCTTGGATTCCTTCAATTCCAACAATTGGTATGAGAGCTTGGTGCCTCAGAGGAAGTTTAATAGCTTGAGGAAGATCCTGAAACTAGAATCATTAAACATGGCTATGGAGAAGCAACTTGAGATGGCACTTGAGGATTATGATGTTGAAAGGTTGAAGAACTTAAAGCTACAAGATGAATTGAATTATGCTAATGAATTCATTCTTGTTGGACAAGAAAGGTTATCATCACCTCAAGCTAGGAGGAAGTAACTTTTGCAAAACTAGGATGATGAAGAGAAAAATGCACTTAAGGAACAATGTTAGAAACTGAATCAAGAAAACATGCTCATGAAGAATGAAATGCAACACCTGACTATGAGGATGTCAAAAGATATTGAGGACAGAAAGAAGAAGGAAGAAAATCTTGTTGTATCTTTGAAGAACAAATTTGAAGAATTTGGCAAATTGGCTCATGAGAATGATCTGTTGAAAACTAATTTGGTACAATCCTGGAATAATGGACAAGAGTTGGAGAGACAAATAATAACTGGAGTATAAAGAAAAATTTTGGATTAGTGTTGCACGCTTCGATGATTTATTGAAAAGACAAAGACTGAGTGAAGATTCTCGATTACTTGGATTTGTACAAGGTGAAAGCTCTAGTACTGCAAATGAAGATTAGACAACCGGTATGCATAACTCATTAGACCAGAGGAAACCGATAAGGCAATCTAATGCTTACAAATTCAATGGTAGACATTTTGTTTGTAATAAATTTGGGCACATGGCTAAACAATGTAGAAATAGAGAAAAAACTACAATTCAGTTCCCAGTCAATGCACAAACTACAAGAAATATGGTCATAAGTTAGAAGATTGTAGAGTGAATGTTAAGTGTCATGCATGTGGAAAATTTGGATATTTAGCTAATCAATGTAGGTCAAGGAATGACACCAGATAGGAAAATCAATTTAAAAGAACAATGTTACATGTTATGCATGCAACAAAATAGGTCATATTGCTAAGTACTACAAAAGCAAGACTAAACCGGTTAGCAATGACAGAGAAAATAAGAAAGGAAAGTAGAAGTTAGATGAAATAAAACAAGATCACACTAAGAGATGGGTTGGAAAGTCTGAAGAACCAAGTGGAGATGCAAGTACACCGATAACTACACCAGTAAATCCACGGGTAGAACAGAGCATTCCTGCATCGGCAAGAAATTCCATCGGTAACTGAGGCATATGTCTTAGGGGTTGGAAAATTCATTGCAAATCTTGCATATTCCCCAGAAGAGATCTATAAAGAGATCTGGAGAGTTTTACTGATCATTGATGAAGGTTT
The DNA here is from genome assembly GCF_030272615.1 of Cryptomeria japonica. Classification (NCBI taxonomy): domain Eukaryota; kingdom Viridiplantae; phylum Streptophyta; class Pinopsida; order Cupressales; family Cupressaceae; genus Cryptomeria; species Cryptomeria japonica. The sequence continues at coordinate 227,631,724 of NC_081411.1, read as the reverse complement.
AACTGACATAAGACTGTGAAACAGATATCTGGTAGGGTACACCGCTAAGCATTTATGACAATGAAGAATTAAGGTTTACTCATTGATTAAAAAAGGGAAAATGGACTTATTTTCACTCACTCAACACTCCAACAAACCAGAGCAAAGAAAAGATGAATCACAGGCAATCAAGAGAAAGCAAAGGCATTCTAAAAAGATTTCCAACAATTATTTGAGAAGTAATCAATATCTTTCAAACCGATGATCGTTATCCAGGTATTTTTTGAAATGGCATCCAAATCATCATCTTCTCCTACTTTCATTGTGAATCCCACTATTGTTGAGGTTAAGGATAGGCTTAGACATGTTTTAAGGAAGTTCCTCAAATTGCAATGAAGGAAGACTCCACTAGCGCATTTTTGAGGGTTCCCAATGGCATAGTTTATGTGGAAGATGTCAGGGCCTATATTCACTATACCTTGGAGGATTTAGGCACTGAGGAGATCAAGGGAATGTATCAATCTATGATACTAGTAAGCTCTGGACCAATTAAGCCAGAATATAAAATCATTGAAGACCTAGGGTTAACTGGAATCCTTTATATACCAAAATTTAAGGATGAAATAATTAGATATGTTGTGAGAAGGATCCATAATGAATTCATCTTGCTGGATCGACCTTACATGATCACCAAAGTATCAATTCAGGTGGTCAATGGCTTACCCAAAGCTAGATAGGAACCAGGGAAGAAGATCTCCAATACAAAGATTGAATTGTGTTGCTAGTTCCTATATCCATGCTGCATACCAAATGTTAAATAATAATGGAAAGTATGATTTGTGTGAATGGTTAAGAAGTGAATTAATGTTAAATCTTGGCAAGATCAAAGGTGTCAAGAAAGGAACATTTCAGTTTGGCAATCTTAATGTCTTCTTGATGTTATATTTCATGAATAAGCTACTAGGTTTGGGAAAGAAACATTGGGCTCATGACATATCGGTAGGCATTTAGATTAAAGATGCAATCACCGGTCTTAGTAGCAATAGGGATGAGAAGGCTGTTGGCATTACAATAAGTTTGTTGATATGAGGATATTGAGAAGGTTGTTGGAGATTGATGATATAATTGATAAAGTATGATTATTGTCTTAATAATATTATTTTGTCATTGATGTCAAGCAGTTGATTTTCTAATTCAATATGATGTTACCATATCTTAAAAAGTATGTTTTGATGAGTATAAAGATGTCGGTAAGTGACACAGAAAGAATGTAAAAATGAAGGAGAGTAATAAGTTATTCAATGGGCAACTATTACTGAGTTAGATAGTGATAAGATAATGTTATTTTGATTGTTTTGATATCCTATATATGTGTATTCAAGACTGAACAAGAAGGAGAAAAGATCTCATGCAACAGATAAGAAAAAGTTTGATATTGTTCTATTTTACCGAGCAAGGAGCTAGTCGGTAAACACCAAGATTATTGCTATCGGTTAAAGAGGAAAGAAGTTACCGAGTGGCAAGCAAAGCTACCGAGTAAAGTTCAGAATTAACCGAGTATCAACTCAGCAATAACAGAATGCATTGGATGAATAAATACATTATTAAATGAAGGATGCCAATGAGCTGGAGATTTATAGAAGATTGGAATGACATGCAAGAAGTTTGTTAAGGATCAATGGCAATGAAAATTCAACAGTTAGATCTACAGCACACATTGAACGGTCTTAACCGTGCACAAGTACCAAGGAAGGAATAGAAGTCCCAAGGCAAGATAAAACATTTTTCAGTTCAAATGACTCAATGAACCTAATCAAGTTTGAAGATCCAATGGCTAAGATTAATCATGGGAAATATGATTAAGGAGATTAAGCGGTTAGGAATTGCTTATAAATAAGGAAAATTTGATGAAGAATATATGCAGGCAAATAGAAGAACAACAATGTTGCTGTAGGGATTACTGAGTGTAGAAGATTGAAGATCTGATCGAAGAACAGATTGAGAAGCCCAGCAAGGATGAAGATAAGTCTTATGACAAGATTATTTTGAGCACATAGAGTCTACTTTAGCATTTCAGATGTGAAGTTGCAGATATATTTTACTACTATTATTTATTTTTGTAAGTGACAGGAAATCTCTTAACCGAGTGGACCTAACAGTCTTATTTGTAAATCCTCTAGCAAGGTAACATTCTGAATGAGTGTTTGAAATCCTTTGACAAGGTCACTTCTCACAAAGTGCAAGATTCTAATAGATCTGAGGGAAACCCCTTGACCGGGTCACATCTAGAAATGTGTTTATGTAATCTGTAACAGGATTGGCTTTTAACTGAGCATACTCTAGAAGAGTATATTTTCTTTGTGGGTCTGAAATCCCACAGTGGTTTTTCCCTATTTGGGTTTCCACGTTAAATCTAGTGTTAAATGTGTTTTGATGTTTTAAGTTTATCAGTTTATGAATTTGAATGTTTTACTATCATTGTTGCATATCAAGTAAGTTCTACTGAGGTTGAATCTGAGAGGAATTTGCTATTATGAGCTTATCTGATCCACCCCCCCCTCTCATCTATCTAACAGTTGGTATCAGAGCTTGGACTCTGAAAGAAAAGTTTAAAGGAACTTGAGGCAAGATCCAAAGATGTATAAAAGGGATGCACCAAAGTTGAACAAGTCAAGTTTCTCCACATGGCAGAAAAGGATGAAGCTGCATTTATCAAGAATTGGAGAATATGCAACATATTACCTAGAGAATGATTACACTGCACCTAGCACCTACCCTATGATGATGGAAGAAATAAAGGCAAAGGAAGAACATATTCAAGCTATGATTGAAATAACATCAACATTTACTGACTCAAAGTTTAATGATCTAGAAGGTTGTAATGATGCCAAAGCTATGTGGAATAAGCTTATATCTGTGTATGGTGGTGATGAACATGTTTAAAGAGCAAAAGTAGATAGTCTAAGAGGAAAACTTGAATCCATGAGAATGAATGAAGGTGAAAACATAATACAATATAGTACAAGGTTAAAGGAAACTGTCAGTCAAATCAAAGGAGTAGGAGGAACTATTGAAGAAAAGGATGTAACAAGTAAGTTGCTGAGAACACTTCTACCTGCTTATGCCATTCAATTCTCTACAATTAATGAATTAAGGTCTGTACCAAACATGCCAATCTCTTTGGATGCGACTATCAGTAAGCTACATGCTTTTGAGTTAAGTAATTTCGATAACAGTGGGTCTCTGGTAAACAAAGTTGAATCTAATGATTACAATGATAGAATGTATAAGTATGCTAAAGGAAATCACAGTGGAGCAAGTGAGAGATTTCGCAAAAACATGGAAGAAGTACACAAACTATATGAGGAAATCAGAAAGCAAGAAGAGTTTGAAGCATTATTGGCCAGAAGGTTACTGAGAGGTAAAGTTAAGTATAAAGGAAAACTACCTTTGAAATGTTTTAACTATGATAAAATTGGACATATGGCTTCTAACTGTCCTAACAAAGAATCTAGTGAAAAGAGAGAATACCGAGATGACAGATAGAAAGACAACCAATATAGAGGACACTGAGACTTCAGAAGGGGGGATAGAAAGACATGCCTAGTAGCTGATGAGAAATCCAATGATGATAAATCTGATGAGACTGAGATAGAGGAAGTTGTATATGTGGCTATCAAAGATGGATCAGATGAAGAAAGGTATGAAGAAAAAGCCTTAATATCACACATAAATAATAATGATTCTTGGATCATAGATAGTGGATGCTCACATCACATGACAGGTGATAAACACAAGTTTATTAAATTAGAAGATTATGATGGAGGTTATGTAAGATTTGGTAATGATGCACCATGTCTGGTGAAAGGTAAAGTTTCTATCACACTTCTTGACAATGCTAAATGTGATGATGTATTTTGGGTTGAAGGTCTAAGATACAATTTTTTGAGTGTAGCATAGCTAAACAATATAGAATACTGAATAGAATTTCAAAAAGGAATTGTCAAAGTTCATGACAAACATGGAAATTTGGCTGCTACCAGGACTCAAACAAGAGGTAATACATTTCATCTTGACTCAACTCTGAACAATTGTCTGTATGCAAAAATAGAAGATACCTGGTTATGGCATAAAAGGTTTTGTCATGTAAATTTTGATAACCTGATCAAAATAAGTAAGAAGCACGGAGTAAGAGGTCTATCAAGCTTAGAAAAACCTGAGAATGCTATGTGCTGAGGATGTCAGATGGGTAAGATGACAAAATAAAGCATTACAAGTAAGTCTTACACTTCTAAAGGAATTTTAGATCTTGTGCACACTGATCTTTGTGGTCCTATGAAAGTTCAAAGTTATTATGGTGATAAATAATTCATATTATTTGTGGATGATTACTCAAGGATGATGTCAGTTATGTTTTTAAAAGAGAAATTGAAAGCCTTTCAAATGTTCAAATGGTATAAGGCAAGAGTTGAAAATGAAATAGGAAGACAGTTGAAATGTCTAAGATATGATAGAGGAGGAGAATTCATTTAAGATGAATTTAACTTATTTTGCAATGATCATGGAATAAAGAGACAAGTGTCTGCACCGAGAACACAATAGCAAAATAGAATAGCTGAAAGAAGAAACAGATCTATTGTAGATTGTGCCAGAACATTGATGATAGAAAAGAAGAGTACCTCAAACGATTTGGAGAGAAGCAATAAGCACTGCAGTTTACACCCTGAACTGAGTACAACTGAAGAAAGGAACTATGAAGGCACCGTATGAAATCTGGTATGACAAGAAACCAAATGTAAGTTATTTTAAAATATTTGGAAGTAGATGTTATGTTCACAAAGATGACAGAAATGGAAAATTTGATCAGAAAAGTGAGGAAGGAACATTTCTTGGTTATTCCTCTAGGAGTAAAGCACTTAAATGTCTGATCAAATCATCTAATAAAATAGTGGAAAGTGCAAATGTGAAAATTGATGAATTTGCTAAAAGGAAGATGAAGGGAACTCCAAAGAACCAGAAGATTATGAAGAGCTTGTATATGTACAACCGAGAAGTCCTATTGAGAAAGCCGATGAAGAAAATGAAGAAAATACTCAGTTACCGAGTGATGAAGAAGATCATACAGAGCCTACCGAGCCTATATTAGCAAAATATGTCAAAAGAAATCATGCATCAAGTCAAATTATAGGAGATAAGGATGACCCAATTATGACAAGAAACAAACTGAGACAGAACACATGTCTGATATCCGAGTTTGAACTGAGGATAGTAAAAGAGGCATTAAGCAATGAAGATTGGGTGAATGCTATGATAGAAGAGATTGAACAAATCAAGAAAAATGAAACATGGACACTGGTCCCAAGACCAAAAGAGAAAAATGTAATTGGTACAAAGTGGATTTTCATAAATAAGCTAAATGAAAAAGGTGAGGTCATTTGGAATAAAGAAAGATTAGTTTGCAAAGGTTATGCTCAAGAAGAAGGAATTGACTATGGTGAGACTTTTGCACCTGTGGCAAGACCTGAGGGAGTAAGAACATTGTTGGCATATGCTACTTACAAAAATTTCAAGGTATATCGAATGGATGTTAAATCTGTATTTTTGAATGGTATACTAGAAGAAGAAGTTTATATTGAATAGCCTGAAGGATTTATTGAAGAGAAGAATAAAGATCAAGTATGTAAGTTGAACAAAGCTTTATATGGTCTAAAGCAAGCACCTAGAGCATGGTATGAAAGGTTACACTCTTAATTAATAAAGATTGGATTTATAAGGACTAGTGAAAACAGCAACATGTATATGAAGAATGATAAGAAGAATGGAATACTGATGTCAGCCATATTTGTTGATGATATTATTTTTTGTGGAAATGATTCTTTATGCAAGAACTTTGGAAATGAAATGTGCAAAGAATTTGAGATGTCATTAATCGGTGAAATAAAGTATTTTATAGGTTTACAAATTCTTCAAATTCAAAATGGGATTTTCATTACTCAATCCAAATATATAAAGGAAATCTTGAAGAAATTTGGAATGGAGGATTCTAAACCTGTAAGTACTCCTATGAATACTAATTGTAAACTATCAAAGAATGATGAATCTGCATCTATTGATGAGACACTTTACCACTGTATGATTGGAAAGTTGCAATATGTAGTTCACAGCAGGCCTGATATAGCACATGGAGTAGGTATAGTTGCTAGATTTTCTACAGATCCCAAAGAAACCCACATGACAACAATCAAGAGAATTTTTAGATACTTTAGAGGCACTAAAGATTATGATTTACTATATAAAAAGAGGAATGATTTTGACTTAAAAGTTTATACTGATGCTAATTGGGTAGGAAATATTGATGACAGGAAAAGCACAAGTGGTGGAGCTTTCTTTTTGGGAGAAAGACTAGTGAGTTGGCTTAGCAAGAAATATGGATGCATTTCAAAGTCAACAGCTGAAGCTAAATATGTCGCTGCAGCATTGAATTGTACCAATATAGCATAGATCAAACAACTATTGGAAGGTATGAATGAGACAGTTACTGAGCTAGTAACTATATTTTGTGATAATACTAGTGCTATTAACATTTCAAAGAACCCAGTAATGCACTCTAAGACAAAGCATATCTCTATAAAGTATCATTATCTAAGAGAAGAAGTTTAAGAAAAGAAAGTTGTGCTGGAGTATGTTAGCACAAAGGAACAAATAGCAGACATCTTCACAAAGCCACTACCCAGGGACACTTTTGAGTATCTCATAAGCAAGTTAGGGGTCCTACCCCTATCTACTACTCACTGACAGAGCTCAGTGAAAGCATCAATTCTATGACTCTATAGAATACTATTTGTGAGTTGATGTTGATTTACACACTTTAGGAGGGTTTTCTAAAGTTGTGCAGGAATTAGTGAATGAAGACAAACTGCTCTAATCGAGACTAAGATGATACATTTGTATATGTTTTAACTGCAAGAAAATTACTCCATAGGGGAAGTAATCATGAATTAGTTTTACTTTTGGCATTGTTGTCAAAGGGGGAGAAGACTAATGGGAGAAGACTAATGACTAGGGGAGAAAATTTGAGGAGAAGTTTACAGCTCAAGGATAACAAGAGTTACAACAGTCTGAATCAAGTGGAATAAATCAAGTTGGTATTGCCATCAATGCCAAAGGGGGAGATTGTTGGCATTACAATAAGTTTGTTGATATGAGGATATTGAGAAGGTTGTTAGAGATTGATGATATAATTGATACAGGATGATTATTGTCTTAATAATATTATTTTGTCATTGATGTCAAGCAATTGATTTTTTGATTCAGTATGATGTTGCCATATCTTAAAAAGTATGTTTTGAGGAGTATAAAGATGTCGGTAAGTGACACAGAAAGAATGTGAAAATGAAGGAGAGTAATAAGTTATTCAATGGGCAACTATTACCGAGTTAGACAGTGATGAGATTATGTTATTTTGATTGTTTTGATATCCTATATATGTGTATTCAAGACTCAACAAGAAGGAGAAAAGATCTCATGCAATAGATGAGTAAAAGTTTGATACTATTCTATTTTACCAAGCAAGGAGCCAGTTGGTAAACACCAAGGTTATAATTGTCGGTTAAAGAGGAAAGAAGTTATCGAGTGGCAAGCAAAGCTACCGAGTAAAGTTCAGAATTAACCGAGTATCAACCGAGCAGTAATAGAATGCATTGGATGAATAAATACATTATTAAATGAAGGATGCCAATGAGCTGGAGATTTATAGAAGATTGGAATGACGTGCAAGAAGTTTGTTAAGGATCAATGACAATAAAATTCAAGAGTTAGATCTACAACACATATTGAACAGTCTTAACTATGCACAAGTACCAAGGAAGGAATACAAGTTCCAAGGGAAGATAAAATGTTTTTCAGTTCGAAGGATTCAATGAACCTAATCATGGTTGAAGATCTGATGGCTAAGATTAATCATGGGAAATGTGATTAAGGAGATTAAGTAGTTAGGAATTGCTTATAAATAAGGAAAAATTGATGAACAATATATGCGGGCAAATAGAAGCACAATGATGCTGCTGGAGGGATTACCAAGTATAGAAGATTGAAGATCTGAATGAAGAAAAGATTGAGAAGCCTAGCAAGGATGTAGATAAGTCTTATGACAAGATTATTTTGAGCACATAGAGTCTTCTTTAGCACTTCAGATGTGAAGTTGCAGATATATTTTACTACTGTTATTTAGTTTTGCAAGTGATAGGAAATCTCTTAACCGAGTGGACCTAACACTCTTATTTGTAAATCCTCTAGCAAGGTAACATTCTGAATGAGTGTTTGAAATCCTTTGACAAGGTCACTTCTAACAAAGTGCAAGATTCTAATAGATCTGAGGGAAACCCCTTGACCGGGTCACATCTAGCAATGTGTTTATGTAATCTGTAACATGATTGGCTTTTAACCGAGCATACTCGAGAAGAGTATATTTTCTTTGGGGGTCTAAAATCCCATAGTGGTTTTTCTCTATTTGAGTTTCCACATAAAATCTAGTGTTAAATGTGTTTTGATGTTTTAAGTTTATCGGTTTATGAGTTTGAATGTTTTACTATCATTGTTGCATATCAAGTAAGTTCTACCGAGGTTGAATCTGGGAAGAATTTTCTATTGTGAGCTTATCTGTTTCACCCCCCCCTCTCATCTAACTAATAAAGCTTTGTGGATTCTTTAAAAAAATTTAGGAGAATAGGAGACTGAGGGAGAGAATCTCCAAACACATTGTGGATAAATACTCTACTTATATCTGCTTCATGGTAAAAATAGATCAGACTCTCAGGGAAGCAGTGGAACCAAGAACAATATGGGTCACTGAATTGGGATATGAAGTTGATGATAGCATCTTGGAACTATATGCTAAAATGATGATTGATGCTCCTTTGGATGACAAGGCTGAACACTTTGGTACTGCAGAGGAGAAGGCTCTTGAAGTTAAAATTGGCTTCAATAAGAAAAGGAGAGAAAAGAAAATAGGAAAAATGTTTGCCTTTGTTCAAAATGTAATTCATAGGATAGATACAGAACTAGGTTCTAGATCTAAACCAGTAGATCAACTGACAATGGTAGTTGCAGCAACTATAGTGAAAAGTGCTTCTGAGGTAAAGAGGCCATCAACTTTCATATCTCCTATCACTTTTGATTCTGATGCAGAGGATAATAAACCTCTTGCATTCAAAACTATACAAAGGAAGAAAGATGACAAGCCTTTGGTAGAAGAGAAGAAGGTGGAGCAAAGGAGGTAGCTAGTAAGAAAGGTAACAACAACATCCACACCTCTGGCAAGGAAACCTACTCAGAAGAGGAAGCCTGTTCCATCCACTCCTACAACCCCCAACAAGAAGAAGAGAAAGAGTGACGAAGAAACTAAATCTGGTAATATGACTTGTGCAGAGTTAATTAATGAGGTAACAAAAGATGGAATTTTGAAGAATGTGTCAAATTTATATGAACATTTAGATGAAAATGAGCAAAATGAAATAGAAGAAGCAATTTTGTTACATATAGACATATATAAGAAGGATTTGGTAGAAATTTTGAAGGAAATTCCTTTATCTTTGTACAATAAATTACATGCAAGAAGATTAGATGCAGTCAAGAGGGATAGGGAAATTAAAGAAGTTGACCTTTTAGGCATCTGTGGTTCTATAAATAATGAGGAAATGAAAAGATGTATAGGTGTTGCACATAGAACATTTTTCAACAGCAAACCTCGACAAATAAGCTTAATGATGGGCAGAGTAAATGAGATAATAAATGAGACTAGAGATGGGTGGACAAATTCTTCCACAAGAATCTTGATTTCCTTACTTCTCAAGAAGAATTTTCTAAGGCAACAACTCCCACCATTCTGGATAGATCCAAGGGAAAAGGACTTTTGGGAAGTTCATATCAAATTTTGAATGAACCAGTAGATAAATCTAAAACTAATGAGAGTGTATAGACTACAACATTTGTACAATCTAAGAAAAGTAATATAGAGGATACTAATAATGTTGTGGATAATACTCCATCAACAGTAACAAATACTGCACCAAGTGGTGAAGCCATTGGTGCAAAAGGGGATGAGAAAAGAGATACACTAGGAGAGGATAAGGAAAAGGAGACTGATAAGACACCTATTACCATACCGGTAGTTGATTCCCCACAAAACATTTGGCAATTGACACTTCTCAAGTTGAGAAGAAATCAATCACAGAGATGAGTCCCACAGAGCTAATGATGATGGCTACTCAAAAGCTAATGAAGTAGGGATCTGCAGACAAAGGAATAATAGATCAGTCAATAATAGTTTTGCACAGATTGATTCCTGATTGTATGATTTAAAATGAAGAAATCCCTTCTAGCAAGCTTAAGGTATTGACATAGCACATATCTAAAAAATTTCAATCATTACAACAGATTTCTGACTGGCAAGCACTTTAAAGATTTACTTTGGCTAAGAGAGCTGCTTTTGATCAGATTATTGAGACTAAAAAGTGGAAGATTGGGGAGAAACTTATACTTATTAAAAATTATTTGAAACAATGTACTAACATCTACAGGGTCTGTTGTAATATAGAAATTCTTACAACAAATGTAGATAAGGGGATAAAGGAGTTATAAGACAAGAATTCTACTATTGCTAATTCTTTTGATGGACTAACTTCAATTACAACATCTATTCATGGACAAATTTTGACTTTGGAGAATCAAATTTTTTATTTTGAATAGGAATGAGACAAGATTATTCGGAGAGCAAGAAGTCTCAGAGGTTTGGTGAGTCCAAGATTGGATTCACTTGGTGTACATAGGAGGTAATGCATGGATATGCTTGCGAAGCCCACATCGGTAGAAGTCACTGAGAAAGAAACAATTGCACATTTACTGAGTTGACTTGTATCCATATCTAAAACATTCAAAACTGGCTGAGATACCTATATACAGTTACTTGAGAAATCTTATCCAGAAATCTTGAAATTGGTCAAGCTCCGGTAAAGTAATCTATAATTATTCATTCCTTTGCACATATTATTAACAATTCTTTCAATTCTTTCACTAGTCTTTGGCATTGATGCCAAAGGGGGAGGATATGTATATAATCCTATGGGGAGGATATCAGATAGAGAGTATATTGCAAACATAGTCAATCAACTCAGAGAGAGAATATTTCAGATATATCAGTAGGGAATCCATTTTTTTCACATGAGTATTGCCATCAATGCCAAAGGGGGAGATTGTTGGAAATTGACACTTACTGGATTCATATGTTGTCTTTGATGGCAACAAGATTTTGTAGAAGGCATACACCGGCAAATACCAGCATTGGAGGCATACACTGACAAACACCAGCATTGGAGTAATCAAGGTCATAATCGACACCGGCATCAAGCACTTCTGTGAAGACAACATCAGTTTGGGATCCAAAAAGTTTTATTTGTAAACTCATTTTGTAATTATTGTTCAGGGCCAACATTTAATATCTTTTGTAATGTATTGCAACCTGACATATGGCATATTGTTTGGAAAGGGTATATAAGTCAGTTTATTAGGTCATTGTGACATAGAAGAGTGTATAAGACAAGATAGTAGAACAATGTGGTGTGAAGGATATGTATGTAAATCATTTGTATGCAAAATTAATATCGTGTAAAGACCAGTATATGGTTTGTAAAGAATTCTTGGAGAAAAGGAGATATCGGTAAAAGGGTTTAAGAACCGGTACAAAATAGAGCATTTTGTGAGTTCACCATTATTGTTTTATCTCAGCTAAATCTTGTAGTCAGTGAGACTCTTTTATGTTGAGCAATGTGCCTTCCTGCATATGTAGGCCCCCATACTATGTAATATCTTTCATATGGCCAGTGAATTGATAATGTCGGTCACAAATCCCACTGTGGTTTTTCCTCTTTGAGGTTTTCCACATATAAAATTTAGTGTATTATGGTGTTCATTCATGTATCAAGTCCAAAAACCTAGAAGATTTGTGAGAATTAGAGTAAAACTGAACACAGTTTTGTTTACCATAGATGCAGTGCTTGCAGAAATCAAACTCAAGATTACAATCTTAAAGCCCCTCTACAAGGCATTTACTTTTCAAGGTTTTGAGACCCTTCTCACCAATGTGACTATGTCTTTGGTTCCATAACATTGTTTTCTCTACTAGAAGTTTCATCTCCATAGCATTGGCACCCTTAGGTACCCAAAAAGAACAGCCATCAGATGTAGAATCATTAGTCCTCTTTAGAACTCGATCTAACAATGAGGATGAAGAATCTAGAGCCCTCTTCTTGGACTCCACAGAAGCACTGTTACACTATACAGTGCATGCATCCAACTTATACAAGGTGCCTATCCAAACACCTTTAGAAAGCACCATAAAAGCTCTATTCATCTTACATCCACCTTGCGAGAAAACAACCTGCACACCCACATCACTCAACTTACTTACAAAGAGTAGATTCCTTTCCAAACTTGGGATGTGTATTAGACCATTTATCCCCTTCAATCTTCCATTGGAGAATCTAATATTGAATCTTCCACAACCAATAACCTTCAGATGAGAGTCATCACTGAGATACACCTTTCTACCATCATATTCTTCATACCTTGAAAAACCAACCCTGATGTGAGGTCATGTGGAAAGATGCACCCGAATCGATTAGCCACACATCTTTCAATTCATATGTTTCCAAGGCTGCAACAAATGCTTCACCATCATCTTGAGAGGATTTGTATGAATCTGAATCGAAGGGTCTTTTCTTCTTCATTTTCTCCTCCTTACATAATTTATGAAAATGACTGGTTTTTCCACAGTTCCAATACTTTTCCTTGGACTTTCTAGGAGACTTAGATCTCCCACGATATTTGGATCTACCTTTTTCATATTTCTTGTCCTTCTTCTTTCCTTTCTCTTTTAATCTACGACAAACTTAAATGACATCCTTAGTTGTCACAGAAGTCCTCATTCACATCTCTTCAGAAAGAAATGATGATACCACTTCATCCATCTTGAACGTGGTGGTTATACTCCCAATAGCCATAACAAGGTGGTCCCAAGAATCAAGAAAAGAACATAATAGAAGCATGCAATGATCTACCTCCTTAATCTTGTCACTGATAGAAATTAATTGAGCAATAATCATGTTGAATGTATTGAGATGATCAACAATAGATCCTCTATCTTCCATACTTAGAGAATGCATTTTATTTCTCAAAAAAAGCTTGTTTACCATAGATTTAGCTTGATAAACATCTGCAAGATTCTTCAAAAGATCTTTCGTAGTCTTCTCTTCATGGATATTTAATAATATAGAGTTTTCCAAATAGTGTCTTATAAGGCCCTTATCTTTTTGATCCATTGTATCCCAAACATCTTGTACTATATTCTGAGGTTTTTTTCCAGATATTATCACCCATAGATCTCGATCCACGAGCATATCCTCCATTTTCAACTTTTATAGTTTGAAGTTGTTGCCATTAAACATCTCCATATAAAATTTTGTTGATGTTCTTGCCATCTTCTTCTAGCAACAAGATTTTTAAAATACTCTACAAAAGCTCCCACTCAAACTGAGATTAGTACAAAAAATCTGCTACCTAAAAATGGAACCAAAACTAGTAAGGCTCTGATACCAACTAAAAGGAAGATGAGGTGTGGAAAATGCTTCCTAACACTAATCTAGTGGATGAAATAGTGCAAATTTTCTTACAAATCTTCTACTATATAAATAGAAACAAATTCATAGAGATATAATAAACATCCATAAAGATAAACAATGAACACAAGATATATTGTGGGGAAAACCATTTCGGGTAAAAAACCCCACACTCCAAAAGTACATTAATTTTTATTCTAGTAATCAAAATCTTACAAGACAATGCCAACACTTAACTTCTTCAAGAGGAGTCTACAGCTAAAACCCATAACCTGGATTAATTTCGGAAGCATAACAATTCATCTGCAAATATTACATATTTAACACTCTTGAAGACTACCTTTTATAGAGAAATACAACTCAAGAGGAAGCTTCTAGATGAAGCATCAAGATGGGGTCGTGTATAATACTTGGTGCTATTTTTTGGCCACCAAAAAGCATGCAAATGACACATGTACATCTCCAAATGACTCCCCATTCAAACCTCCTAAGTTGGGCACTCAAAATTTACTATTCCAAGGTATGACAGATGCTCTTACGTGTCTTACAATTGTCACAACTTACAATACTTATAATTGTAAGAGAATCTGTCATAAATGACTAATTTTAGTGTATTCTCTTACAACTCATCATAACCCTCTCCATGAAAAAGGTATCTCCTACCACTTATCCATTTTGTCATAAAATCTATCATAGGCCAACACTTGTCAAGATCCTCACATGGGATGCCTACCTCCACATGTGCAACATATGTGTCATAAAGTCATCGCCAAGTAGGATGCCACCAAGCCTATGGATTACACTAGATGACTAGACATTTTTAGGCAATAAATAAAATAATAAATTAATAAATAAATACATAATCTAATGTTACGATTTGTAAAGTTTGAGACATCTTAATCCCAACACTAATTACACAAAAATAACCACTGGCATATTATGCCCCGCCATTTCAAACCATTCAGGAATGATATAACTACATCAAAGTAATTATCAATTCGGGTGTCTGGTACATATTTGAAAGCAAACTAGTAGGGATTGAGTGACTCTATGCAACCTTAAACATCAATCCCCATACCTGTAAGCTCTGATATTAAAGTAGAAAGGGCAATTAACTCTATCTTTTTCAATGCTAGAGATGGAGGCTAGATACTCTGCCATGGATCTGTACCATACAACCATGTAGAAAAGTCTACAAGGGTTAAGCTTAGGTGACATGTTAATTGATGGAGTTCTAACTATTATCCCCAAAATATAGTTTTGTAGCAACATAATATCTAGCATCATATGAATTGAAAAATGATACATCATGAGGTTATGGCAATAAAAAATAGTTGAATAAAAAAATATATATTTCAATATTAGGACTGGAAAATAATAACAAAGATTCTAGAAAAAGGATATTCATTCAATTTGTACAAATAGTCTAGAATACTAGCTATCTTGGCCTGAGTTTTGGGGGAAAAACTATAGGATAACCATACCATGAAACCT